>NW_028227708.1:28722-61433 GCF_978045245.1 Mus caroli | reverse complement strand
GACGTTTTTCAACTTTTTTTTCAAATCTGGGGCCTACAGTGTGATTATTCTCATTTTCCACCATTTTCAGGTTTTTCTGTCATATTCTTGGACCTACAGTGTGATTTTCTCATTTCCACGTTTTTGAGGTTTTCTTGCCATATTCCAGGTCCTTCAGTGTGATTTTTTAATTTTCCACGTTTTTCAGTATTTCTCGCCATATTCTGTGTCCAAGAGTGTGAATTTTTAATTTTCACATTTTTCAGAGTTTCTCGGCATATTCTGGGTCCTGCAGTGTGATTTTCTCATTTTCAACTTTTTCAGGTTTTCTAGCCATATTTGGGGTCCTTCAGTGTGAATTTGTAATTTTATATTTTTTTTCAGGGTTTCTCGCCATATTCTGGGTCCTACAGCGTGTATTTTTAATTTTCCACGTTTTCAGGGTTTTTCAGCATATTCTTGGTCCTACAGTGTGATTTTCTCATTTTCCACGATTTCAAGTTTTTTTTCGCAATTCTGGGTCCTTCAGTGTGAATTTTTATTTTTCTATTTTTTTCAGGTTCTCTCGCCATATTTGGGGTCCTTAAGTGTGAGTTTTTAATTTTCTAATTTTTCAGGGTTTCTCGACATATTCTGTGTCCTACATGGTGTATTTTTAATTTTCCACGTTTTTCAAGTTTTTTCTTCATATTCTAGGTCCTACAGTGTGATTTTCTCATTTTCCAACTTTTTCAGGTTTTCTCGCCATATTCTGGTTACTACAGTGTGTGTTTTGAATTTTCCTCGTTTTTCAGGTTTTCCTGCCATATTCCGGGTCCTTCAGTGTGAACTTTTAATTTTCCACGTTTTTCAGTGTTTCTCGCCATATTATGGATCCTAAAGAGTGAATTTTTAATTTTCCACATTTTTCAGGGTTTCTAGGCATATTCTGGGTCCTGCAGTGTGATTTTCTCATTTTCCACCTTTTTCAGGTTTTCTCGCCATATTCGGGGTCCTTCAGTGTGAATATTCAATTTTCTAGTTTTTTCAGGTTTTCTCTCCATATTCTGGGTCCTTCATTGTGATTTTTAAATTTTCTTTGTTTTTCAGGTTTTCTGCCATATTGTAGGTCCTTCAGTGTGAATTTTTAATTTTCCACGTTTTTCAGGTTTTTTCGTCATATTCTATGTCCTACAGTGTGATTTTCTCATTTCCACGTTTTTCAAATTTCCCTGCCATATTCTGGGACCTTCAGTGTAAATTTTTAATTATCCACGTTTTTCAGGGTTTTTTGGCATTATCTGTGTTCTGCAGTGTGATTTTCTCATTTTCCAGGTTTTTCAGGTTTTTTCGTCATATTCAGGGTCCTACAGTGTGATTTTCTCATTTTCACGTTTTTCAGGTGTCCTTGTCATATTCCGGGACCTTCAGTGTGAATTTTTCATTTTCCATGTGTTTCAGTATTTCTCGCCATATTCTGGGTAATTCAGTGTGAGTTTTAAATTTTCAACTTTTTTGATGGTTTCTCGCCATATTCTGTGTCCGACAGTGTGAATTTTTAATTTTCACGTTTTTCAGGGTTTCTTGGCATATTCTGGGTCCTGCAGTGTGATTTTCTCATCTTCCACGTTTTTCTAGATTTTTTGTAATTCTCAATCCTACAGTGTGATTTTCTCATTTTACAACTTTTTAAGGTTTTCTGGCCATATTTTTTACCTTTCTAATTTTTCAGTGTTTCTCGCCATATTCTGTGTCCTTCAGTGTGAGTTTTTATTATCTACTTTTTTTCAGGGTTTCTTGCCATATTCTGGGTCCTACAGCGTGTATTTTTAATTTTCGTTGTTTTTCAGGGTTTCTCGTCATATTCTGGGTCCTACAGTGTGATTTTCTCATTTTCCCCTTATTTCAAGTTTTTTCGCAATTCTGGGTCCTAAGGTGTGATTTTCACATTTTCCAACTTTTTCAGGTTTTCTCGCCATATTCTGGGTCCTTCAGTTTGAGTTTTTTTTTATTACATATTTTCTTCAATTACATTTCCAATGCTATCCCAAAAGTCCCCCATACCGCCCCCCACTTCCCTACCCTCCCATTCCCATTCTATTGGCCCTGGCATTCCCCTTTATTGGGGCATATAAAGTTTGCAAGTCCAATGGGCCTCTCTTTCAGTGATGGCCGACTAGGCCATCTTTCGATACATATGCAGCTAGAGACAAGAGCTCCGGGGTACTGGTTAGTTCATCATGTTGTTCCAACTATAGGGTTGCAGATCCCTTTAGCTCCTTGGGTACTTTCTCTAGCTTCTCCATTGGGAGCCCTGTGCTACATCCAATAGCTGACTGTGAGCATCCACTCCTGTGTTTGCTAGGCCCCTGCATAGTCTCACATGAGACAGCTATCTTTGGGTCCTTTCAGCAAAATCTTGCTAGTGTATGCAATGGTGTCAGCGTTTAGAAGCTGATTATGGGATGGATCCCTGGATATGGCAGTCTCTAGATGGTCCATCCTTTCATCACAGCTCCGAACTTTGTCTCTGTAACTCCTTCCCTGGGTGTTTTGTTCCCAATTCTAAGAAGGGGCACAGTGTCCACATTTTGGTCTTCATTCTTCTTGAGTTTCATGCGTTTAGCAAATTGTATCTTATATCTTGGGTATCCTAAGTTTTGGGCTAATATCCACTTATCAGTGAATACATATTGTGTGAGTTCCTTTGTGATTCTGTTACCTCACTCAAGATGATGCCCTCCAGGTCCATCCATTTGGCTAGGAATTTCATAAATTCATTCTTTTTAATAGCTGAATAGTACTCCATTGTGTAAATGTACCATAATTTCTGTATCCATTCCTCTGTTGAGAGACATCTGGGTTCTTTCCAGCTTCTGGCTATTATAAATAGGGCTGCTATGAACAGGGTGGAGCATGTGTCCTTCTTACTGGTTGGGACATCTTCTGAATATATGCCCAGAAGAGATATTGCTGGATCCTCCGGTAGTACTATGTCCAATTTTCTGAGGAACCGCCAGACTGATTTCCAGAGTGGTTGTACAAGCTTGCAATCCCACCAACAATGGAGGAGTGTTCCTCTTTCTCCACATCCCCGCCAGCATCTGCTGTCACCTGAATTTTTGATCTTAGCCATTCTGACTGGTGTGAGGTGGAATCTCAGGGTTGTTTTGATTTGCATTTCCCTGATGATTAAGGATGTTGAACATTTTTTCAGGTGCTTCTCTGCCATTTGGTATTCTTCAGGTGAGAATTCTTTGTTCAATTCTGAGCCCCATTTTTTAATGGGGTTATTTGACTTTCTGGAGTCAACCTTCTTGAGTTCCTTATATATATTGGATATTAGACCCTTATCTGATTTAGGATAGGTAAAGATCCTTTCCCAATCTGTTGGTGGTTTTTTTTGTCTTATTGATGGTGTCTTTTGCCTTGCAGAAGCTTTGCAGTTTCATGAGGTCCCACTTGTCAATTCTTGATCTTACAGCACAAGCCATTGCTGTTCTATTCAAGAATTTTTCCCCTGTGCCCATATCTTCAAGGCTTTTCCCCACTTTCTCCTCTATAAGTTTCAGTGTCTCTGGTTTTATGTGAAGTTCCTTGATCCACTTAGACTTGACCTTAGTACAAGGAGATAGGAATGGATCGATTCGCATTCTTCTACATGATAACAACCAGTTGTGCCAGCACCATTTGTTGAAAATGTTGTCTTTCTTCCACTGGATGTTTTTAGCTCCCTTGTCGAAGATCAAGTGACCGTAGGTGTGTGGGTTCATTTCTGGGTCTTCAATTCTATTCCATTGGTCTATTTGTCTGTCACTATACCAGTACCACGCAGTTTTTATCACAATTGCTCTGTAGTAAAGCTTTAGGTCTGACATGGTGATTCCACCAGAGGTTCTTTTATCCTTGAGAAGAGTTTTTGCTATCCTAGGTTTTTTGTTATTCCAGATGAATTTGCAGATTGCACTTTCTAATTCGTTGAAGAATTGAGTTGGAATTTTGATGGGGATTGCATTGAATCTGTAGATTGCTTTTGGCAAGATAGCCATTTTTAAAATGTTGATCCTGCCAATCCATGAGCATGGAAGATCTTTCCATCTTCTGAGATCTTCTAGAATTTCTTTCTTCAGAGACTTGAAGTTCTTATTATACAGATCTTTCACTTCCTTAGTTAGAGTCACGCCAAGATATTTTATGTTATTTGTGAGTATTGAGAAGGGTGTTGTTTCCCTAATTTCTTTCTCAGCCTGTTTATTCTTTGTGTAGAGAAAGGCCATTGATTTGTTTGAGTTAATTTTATATCCAGCTACTTCACCGAAGCTGTTTATCAGGTTTAGGAGTTCTCTGGTCGAATTTTTAGGGTCACTTATATATACTATCATATCATCTGCAAAAAGTGATATTTTGACTTCATCTTTTCCAATTTGTATCCCTTTGATTTCCTTTTGTTGTCGAATTGCTCTGGCTAGGACTTCAAGTACTATGTTGAATAGGTATGGAGAAAGTGGACAGCCTTGTCTGGTCCCTGATTTTAGAAGGATTGCTTCAAGCTTCTCACCATTTACTTTGATGTTGGCTACTGGTTTGCTGTAGATTGCTTTTATCATGTTTAGGTATGGGCCTTGAATTCCTGATCTTTCCAAGACTTTTATCATGAAAGGGTGTTGGATCTTGTCAAATGCTTTTTCTGCATCTAACGAGATGACCATGTGGTTTTTGTCTTTGAGTTTGTTTATATACTGGATTACATTGATGGATTTCCGTATATTGAACCATCCCTGCATCCCTGGGATGAAACCTACTTGGTCAGGATGGATGATTGTTTTGATGTGTTCTTGGATTCGGTTAGCAAGAACTTTATTGAGTATTTTTGCATCAATATTCATAAGGGATATTGGTCTGAAGTTTTCTATCTTTGTTGGGTCTTTTTGTGGTTTAGGTATCAGAGTAATTGTGGCTTCATAGAATGAGTTGGGTAGAGTACCTTCTGTTTCTATTTTGTGGAATAGTTTGTGAAGAACTGGGATTAGATCTTCTTTGAAGGTCTGATAGAACTCTGCACTAAACCCATCTGGTCCTGGGCTTTTTTTGGTTGGGAGACTATTAATGACTGCTTCTATTTCTTTGGGGGATATAGGGCTGTTTAGATCATTAACCTGATCTTGGTTCAACTTTGGTACCTGGTATCTGTCTAGGAACTTCTCCATTTCATCCAGGTTCTCCAGTTTTGTTGAGTATAGCCTTTGGTAGAAGGATCTGATGGTGTTTTGGATGTCTTCAGGATCTGTTGTTATGTCTTCTTTTTCATTCCTGATTTTGTTAATTAGAATACTTTCCCTGTGCCCTCTAGTGAGTCTGGCTAAGGGTTTATCTATCTTGTTGATTTTCTCAAAGAACCAGCTCCTTGATTGGTTGATTCTTTGAATAGTTCTTCTTGTTTCCACTTGATTGATTTCGCCCCTGAGTTTGATTATTTCCTGCCGTCTACTCCTCTTGGGTGAATTTGCTTCCTTTTGTTCTAGTGCTTTTAGGTGTGTTGTCAAGCTGCTAATGTGTGCTCTTTCTAGTTTCTTTTTGGAGGCACTCAGAGCTATGAGTTTTCCTCTTAGAAATGCTTTCATTGCGTCCCATAAGTTTGGGTATGTTGTGGCTTCATTTTCATTGAACTCTAAAAAGTCCTTGATTTCTTTCTTTATTCCTTCCTTGACCAAGGTATCATTGAGAAGAGTGTTGTTCAGTTTCCATGTGAATGTTGGCTTTCTATTATTTATTTTGTTATTGAAGATCAGCCTTAGTCCATGGTGATCTGATAGGATGCATGGGACAATTTCAATATTTTTGTATCTGTTGAGTCCTGTTTTGTGCCCAATTACATGTGTCCCGCGCTAATTTTCCCGCCAGCAAGAAACAACGCGGCACACAAACAGGATCCTTCTGTGGCAAGCTTTAATGCGTCTTGAGAGGGAGAGCATCAGCTTCTCAAGGCGGAGACCCCAAGCCCGAAAACCGCCTCCCTTAAATAGGAGATTTCTCTCGCCTCGGACGTGGCGATTCCCTATAGGCCAAATTCTTGTCACCCGAGGTGATGTTGTCAGGCAGGCACCTGGCACCATGAACGGTTAATGCCAGCACATGCGCGGATCACTTGTTCATCTCCAGAGGCAGGCGATGTCGGCGCCATCTTATAATGGCGACGATGTGGGGTGGCGCCCCACATCTCCCCCTTTTCTATACAAAGGCAAGCCAGCCACCCATTCAAGGAGGGCGGAAGTAGAGGCCGAATCCCCAAAGATAATTTAAAAACAAAAGATATGTGCAGGGGTCTTGTCTAGGCTCTAGGTGGGACCCGACATACTCCTGACCGATCTCTCTGTCGTTTTTCTTGAGGAAGGGACACTAGGACAGGCAACCCTTTTCAAGACGGCATGCTTCCCAGAGAGAGCGGGGGTATCTCTCTGTGCGATGCTTAGCTCAACAACCCTCATGGGCTGCTCAAACCGGGCACTCATCCTCGTGCGACGCATAGAGATGCTGAGGGTGCAAGAGCTGCCTGGCCGGCGACCGGCTGCTAACATCTACTGCCGTTTTAGTGCCGCAAGCCAGACTTCCGCTGACCTTCCATGCTCTAAGGCCATGAGTGCCTGAGTTATCATAATTTTTTCTCTCTTGTTTTTACTATAAATTTTGCAAATTAGCCAAAGCATAAAGCCCAGTCCGAGGCAGAAAAATGCTCCAAACATTCCCACCCCCACCCACTCTTTAAAATAAGAAAATGCTGAAGAAATCCAGGAGGCGAGGCCTTTGGTGAGGGACAGGTCTAGGCGGGTGGAGTTGATTTGTAATATCGCTGTTCGGAGTTCCCGCAGGGTCTGGTCAAATTCAACTGTCCAATTCTGTAACAAATGCTGGGATAAAGCTTTAGAAAGATTAGCAGCCCGTGTGAAATTGTCATACTGTACAGAGGTCACACAAAGACCTGGCAATCTTCTTTCGCACCCTAATTGGGCAACTTGCCACAAAACATCTAATTGCTCTTGGACTAAATCTATGCGTTGATTCACTAGCAATAACCTGCCTTGAATCTGGGTATAAGCTAGATGTCCAGCCTCCATGGCCGTGGTCACCGTAGAGGACAATTTATTTATGGTGGCAGCCGACTGCACCGTGCCCGAAAGGGTCAGGGCCGAAGCATTAACCGATGATGTTACAGCGGTGGCTGCGATGATGCCCACAATTACGGCAGAAATTCCAAAATCTCTCCTTTCTCTGAATAATGCCATTGAACTTGGGGCCTCCACAGGAACAGGCACAAATCGGGGCAGGCGTGCTACCAGGGCCAAGGGGAACTCAGAAGCATTCCAGCACAGAACATAATAACATGGCTGCATCATACAATCAAGCTTATCGGAATTACTTGGCAAGGAAGCATTACTAACAATCTAAAGAAAAGGGGGCCATACGCATATTGGTGCGGGGGAATAGGATATAATAGGTTTGCGGATTATTGTGCTCTGAATGCCATGCTTATTGGATTTATTTAAGGGGAAGCTCAGACTTCCCTTCTCTACCTTCCCTCCCAGAAGCATGGATACAGGAGACAAGTCTGTGCAACTACCATTAATGCCACACAAGATCCAAAGGTCAAAAGGGCTCCCCGAAGAACCCAAGTTTTCTTCTTCATTGATGCTTACAACATTTCCTGTGTTATCTAATAAGGGTGGGGAAATGGAAAAATAATCTCTAATTTTTCCCACCATACGAGATTGGCATCCTGACCAAGGCAAAGGGGAATGCGAGTCCTCCTTTGCATGGCAGAACGGGGCCAACTTTGGTTGTCTGAGACCTTCAGAATAATTAGCCCGGGGCCAGGTTCCAAATAATTCTGTAAAATTCCCGCCCCAATGTGTAGCATTTGTCCATCCATTAATAATATTTGACATAGATTGAGTATGTAACCCAATATAACTGGGCACCGTCCCATTGATGCTAAAGCATAGGCTACCCAGAAGGTAGTGAGTTCTATTATCCACTACTCGTTCTATTTGAGAATCCCAGGGCAAAAACGGAAGGCCTAATTCTTTATCAGTAGTAAACAAGCGAGGGAAAACTTGGGCGTTATACATCACCGGCATTGGAAGTGGGAAGGTTGACATGATTCCCCATCGAAACTCATGTGTCCTTATCGTTGGCGCTAGGGTTATCCACAGAAAGGTCAGGAGAATGATCATCTTCTTGGTTTATACTTCGTGTTAGCCGCTCCGGGATCCAAAAAGGATTTTGTTCACTCTGTGGAAAGACACAAACAGCTCCCCTGGATCTTATTAGGATAGGATCCGGGCCTTTCCATTGATTTGTTAACACATCCTTCCATTTTACCAATTCTTTTGGTCTCTTTGGTTCCGAGCAGTGGCGCTCTGCAGCGCTCCTTCCTGCATCGTCCAGGTTTAAGAAATTTAGAGTAAAGAGTGCCATGGATAGTGCCACTCTTGGGCCAGGGGGCAACTCTGTTATCGCTCCCCCTTTCTGTTTAAATAAATAGGATTTGAGCGTTCGATGAGCTCTTTCAATGATGCCTTGTCCTTGAGGGTTATAAGGAAGTCCAGTGATATGGGTCACCTGCATTTGTGCACAGAATTGTTTGAATTTATTTGAGGTATAAGCAGGTCCATTGTCTGTCTTAAGACATTTTGGTCTACCCCAGGCACTCCAGGCCTCGAGGCAATGTTGAATTACATGAGATGTCCTTTCTCCTGAAAGTGGAGTTGCAAATAACACACCAGAACAAGTGTCAATAGACACATGAACGTATTGCGTCTTACCAAAAGATGCAATATGAGTGACATCCATCTGCCAAACTTGTAGGGGGGAGAGTCCCCTCGGATTGACACCATAATGAGGTGTGGGCAGAAACTGACAACAGTTTTGGCACTGTGTGACTATCTCGCGGGCTTCTTTCCTTGTTAAAGAGAAGCGCCGGCGAAGTGTTTCAGAGGTAACATGAAACTTACTATGAAAATTTTTGGCGGCCTCTAGTGGTGAGGATAGTGCTGTGGCCACAAGTCACGTAGCCTGATCTGCCAGCTCATTACCCTCTGTCATGGGGCCAGGGAGTCCAGAATGGGCTCTCATATGTACGATATAAAAGGGATGT
The DNA here is from genome assembly GCF_978045245.1 of Mus caroli. Classification (NCBI taxonomy): domain Eukaryota; kingdom Metazoa; phylum Chordata; class Mammalia; order Rodentia; family Muridae; genus Mus; species Mus caroli. Next base: position 52,324 of record NW_028227708.1, on the reverse strand, counting down.
TTTCTTTGTAATAGAAGGTTTCTAATCTGTTCAAAGGTTTGTGCTACCCTACTAGAAGGTTTTATTAGGCCCGCAGTTTCTAGCAGGTGAACTGCATTAACCACATACAAGGAATCAGATATAATATTGAGCGGGCAATCAAATTGCTGTAAAACTTCTAATACTATCAAACACTCAACAATTTGAGGGGAAACCTCCGAATATTGTCTGATATGGGTAATGTTATTAACTACATAGGCCCCTTGCCCGGTTTTGGAGCCATCTGTATAAATTACAAGACCATTTTTAAGTGGGGAATGACTTGTTACTTTGGGAAAAACTAATGGATGGGTCAGGGCAAAGTGTAACAATGGGTGCTTTGGATAATGATTATCAAATTTTCCACTAAATGTGACACATAGAATGGACCAATCATTAGAAGCAGCAGCTAACACCTGTATTTGATTAGGGGTATAGGGAATGACAATGATATTAGGTTCAAGGCCGAAGTATTTGATTGTCATTTTTAATCCCTTTAATGCTAATTGTGCTACTGCGGCCGGATACCAATAGATAATCTTTGCAGGGGAGGCTTGTGGATGAACCCAGCATAGGGGCCCCTCTTGCCAAATGACAGCAGTTGGTAAGCCTCGAGTGTCCAAGATACATAACAAAACCGGCTTGGAATAATCTATTCTAACAAGCTGCGCTTGACTTATTGCTTTTTCTACTTTATTAAGTGCCTCCACTGCCAAAGGATTCAATTTTCTAGGAGAGGTGATATGAGAATCCCCTTCCAAGATATCAAACAGGGGTTTCAATTCTGTTGAAGGGATTTTTAAAAAAGGTCTAAGCCAATTGATATCTCCCAACAATTTTTGAAAGTCATTTAAAGTATGTAAATTATCCATCCTGATTTCTATTTTTTGTGGCTTAATAATGTTGGGCTGTATAAAAGAACCTAGAAACTGTCCAGAGTCTGCCAATTGCACCTTTTCAGTGGCTATATGTAGCCCCCATTGCTCTAATGTTTTCTGTAACACAGGAAAAACCTGTTGCAGTACAGATGGATTCTTATGGCAAAGCAGGACGTCATCCATGTAATGGATAGACACTATTTGTGGAAATTGTCTCTTTATCGGGGCGAGTGCTTGGTCTACATACAGTTGGCAGATAGTAGGGCTATTGGCCATCCCTTGGGGCAAGACTCTCCATTGATACCTCTTATCTGGCTCTGTATGATTGATAGAGGGGACACTAAAGGCAAAGCGAGGTCTATCCGCAGGGTGTAACGGTATGGAAAAAAAGCAATCTCTGATGTCTATAATGAGGATGTTCCAGCCCTTAGGAAGGGCGGACAGCATAGGTAATCCTCTCTGTACAGGCCCTAACAGGGACATCTGTCCATTTATAGCTCTTAAATCATGTAACAGACGCCATTTGCCAGACTTTTTCTTTATTACAAATATGGGGGTGTTCCAGGGGGAAGTAGAGGGTTCAATATGGCCGAGTTTTAGTTGTTCTGCAATAATTTGTGTTACAACGCTCAATTTCTCGGAGGTTAGCGGCCACTGAGGAACCCACACAGGATCCTCCGTTTTCCATGGTATAGGTCGTACTGCCTCAGTGGCGCCTAGGAAAAACCCAGGCCTGCTCTGTCCTTATTGGCCTTGTGTGAGATTGGGCGCGGTTCGCCTTGTTCATGGCGTCCCAAACCCTGGCCTTCTTGATAACCCATTTTCTCCATCATTTCTCTAAGACGTAATGAATAATCATTGGTCAGAGTCAGTCCTAAATCTGTCATGACATCTCTCCCCCAGAGATTTACAGGTAGGGGTAGAACGTAGGGGGAAAAGCATCCTTTTAAACCCTCTGGTGACGTCCAGACCAGCCGGTTGGTACTAATGTCTGGACTGGATTGATACCCCAGGCCTTGTAAAGAATGAGAAGATTTTGTCACTGGCCAAGCTTTAGGCCACCAATGTGTGGAAATAATACTCTTATCAGCTCCGGTGTCAAGAATGCCCTCAAAATTTTTACCATTTATGTTAAGGATTAATTTCGGGCGCGAATCAAGTGACAATGTCAAATAGGCCGAATCCATTTCTGAAGATCCCATAAGTTTTTTATCTTGATGGGGTAATTCTCCCAGCAGCGGGAGGAGGAGGAGCTGAGCAATCCTGTCCCCTTTTTTAATAGAAAATACACCATGAGGGCTGGAGCATAGAATCTGCATATTTGGGATGTGTTGATTATCTGTTATGCCTGGATGGACTATTAGTCCGCATGCGGTAAGGGCACCACGGCCAATGATAAGTCCCACCGCGTTGTCCGGTATGGGAGGCCCTAAGGGCATGGCAGGGACAGGTTGAACCCCCATCTGAGGTGTTAATAAGATTGAGGTGGTGGCGCACAAGTCCATTCTTGTGCCTTGGCTTGATCTGCCTCCTCGCTCAGGGAACTGGTCCCAGCGAATTGGGTCCCGTATTTTTGAGGGCCCCGGGGCCGGGGGCCCGCAGGCCCGTTTTTTGGCTCCTGTCTAACAGGGATAGCAGGCGGGAGGAGGTTGCCTTTAATGTCTCTAGTTGATCTGCATTGACTGACTGGATGGTAACCCTTTCCACATCGGGAACATAGGGTAAGAGTTCTCTGGTTTTGCTTAGGTGCCCGGCAATCTTTTGCGAGATGCCCTGATTTCCCACAGTTGAAGCAGGTGCGACTGCTGCCCCCTGTAGGGGGAGGTCGCCTTTGTGCCTGTAAAATGGCTGCGGCGAGCCCAGAGTTACTCAATGGTCCACCAATCTCTCTACATATTCTAAGCCATTCTGACAATCCCTTGTTTTTCCTCGGCGCTATTGCACTTCTGCACTCCTGAGTGGCTTGTTCAAAGATTAATTGCTCTATAAAGGGTCCGGCACAATCAGGATCCCCGAAAATCTTTCCTGCTACCTCCATCATCCTGGCCACATAGTCTGAGAATGGTTCCTGAGGTCCCTGTATAATCTTGGTGAGCTGATTACTAGTTTCTCCTTTACGGTTGAGTGATTTCCATGCTCGTATAGCAGTACTGGATATTTGGGCATAAGCTCCCCAATGATAATTGACCTGATCTGCTGCATAAGGACCCTGTCCTGTAAGGAGTTCAAAGGTCCAGTCTCTTTGCTCTGGGGTCAGGGCTGCGGCATTAGTCCTAGCCTGGGCCTGTGCCGCCTGATGCCATAGGGCCTTCCATTCCATGTATTGTCCCATGCTTGGTAGCACAGCTTTCGCCACTGTTTGCCAGTCACTGGGCGTCAGGGCGGTTAATGCCAGTCGATCTAACTGCATTAGAGTAAAACTGGCATTTGCTCCAAACTTTCTAACTGATTCTGCAAGCTCCTTTATTTGGTTATAATCAACAGGAGCATATACTCTCCCACCATCTTGCTCATAGACAGGGTAAGCGAGCCTGAGCTTGTGATGCACCTTTTCAGGTAACAATGAGAAAGCTTTAGGGCGTATCTCATAAGGTGGTGGGGCAGAGGGAACTGTCTGTACGGGATTCCTGGGTAAAGCATTAGGTTTTGTTGAAATGGCAGGTTTAGAGGTCCGTTTATTTAACGGCCTCTCATCAGGATAATACCTCTCTCTCTCATATCTGGTTGCTTCCTCATCAAGTTCTTCCTCTTCCTCTGTATCTAGTCTCCCACTCTCTGCTCCGGATGACTCTTCAGAGCTTTGAATATTGAGTGCTTCAAGCTCTTGGGTTGGGTACAACCCAGGCTTAAATATAGGTTGAAAAATTGGTACTCCCTCGGAGTCCGATTCCTCATGTGGGGAGGCAGGTATACTGCTTGTTCCCCTCTCTCCCGCCCTCTTAGGCTTCCTGGGAGGTCCTTTTTCACTTTTATTCTTTGGGATCCTCTTCCTAGTTTGTGCACGTGCACCCATCCTCTCACTACGCTCAGATTCTGACATGCCATCCTGAACGGTCTCCAACGCTATTTGTCCCTTTTTTCTGACTTCCTCACATGTTTCATCCTCAAGGCAGTTTTTGATCATCTTCCAAACTGCTTTGGTGCCCATACGTAAGTCGGGGCACAGATCAAGATCCTTCCCCAATTTTTTCCATGAGGCCAAGGTCAAGGAGCCAGAAACGGCATACCAAGGGGCAACTCTATCTACCTCCTCAACAAAGTGCTTAAGAACCTTGTCCCCTGGCTTTAGGTCTCTTTTCTTAAGGAGATTTTCAAGTGATGTTTGGATTGACTGTGACGACCCCATAACGGGTCAAAAGTAACCGCAGCTTATCTACGTCCGCCTTAAGTCACTTTTAGAATCAAAAAGATGTCTTGGCGCGGCCCACGGCTTATCTACGTCCGACTTACGGCAACAGCGAGAAACCGAAAGTACGGCTCGCCTTTCTGCTCTTTTATTTACCAGAGACTAATTTGGCGCCGCGATGGAGTGCAACGCCGCTTATCTACAACGGACTGATATGCTGTTGGAAACTTGTTAACACCACCGCCTATGTTCACAGATATAACTGGCCAGGAGGAAGAGTAGAAGAGCTAAAATAACGATGATAATGGCCTCTGGAAATCCAAACCACAATCCGGACAAACCCAATGCCTGGGAAAGAGTTAAAGAAAAGAGTTCATGTTCAGGCATACCTTTCCGATGCGTAGTCTAGCCACAGTTCTGAACCCTCCCCGTCGCCGAGGGGTCTCCGAAGGTGCTGACGATGGTCTGGTCACAATTCCCGGGTTTTTCGGCACCAAATGTCCCGCGCTAATTTTCCCGCCAGCAAGAAACAACGCGGCACACAAACAGGATCCTTCTGTGGCAAGCTTTAATGCGTCTTGAGAGGGAGAGCATCAGCTTCTCAAGGCGGAGACCCCAAGCCCGAAAACCGCCTCCCTTAAATAGGAGATTTCTCTCGCCTCGGACGTGGCGATTCCCTATAGGCCAAATTCTTGTCACTCGAGGTGACGTTGTCAGGCGGGCACCTGGCACCATGAACGGTTAATGCCAGCACATGCGCGGATCACTTGTTCATCTCCAGAGGCAGGCGATGTCGGCGCCATCTTATAATGGCGACGATGTGGGGTGGCGCCCCACATACATGGTCAATTTTGGAGAAGGTACCATGAGGTGCTGAGAAGAAGGTGTATCCTTTTGTTTTAGGGTAAAATGTTCTGTAGATATCTACCAGATCCATTTGATCCATAACTTCTGTTAGTTTCACTGTGTCCCTGTTTAGTTTCTGTTTCCATGATCTGTCCATTGGTGAAAGTGGTGTGTTGAAGTCTCCCACTATTATTGTATGAGGTGCAATGTGTGCTTTGAGATTTACTAAAGTTTCTTTAATGAATGAGGCTGGCTTTGTATTTGGAGCATAGATATTCAGGATTGATAGTTCCTCTTGGAGGATTTTACCTTTGATGAATATGAAGTGCCCCTCCCTGTCTTTTTTGATGACTTTGGGTTGGAAGTCAATCTTATCAGATATTAGAATGGCTACTCCAGCTTGTTTCTTCATACCATTTGCTTGGAAAATTGTTTTCCAGCCTTTCATTCTGAGGTAGTGTCTATCTTTTTCTCTGAGATGAGTTTCCTGTAAGCAGCAAAATGTTGGGTCTTGTTTGTGTAGCCAGTTTGTTAGTCTATGTCTTTTTATCGGGGAGTTGAGTCCATTGATATTAAGAGATATTAAGGAAAAGTAATTGTTGATTCCTGTTATTTTTGTTGTTAAAGTTGGCATTCTGTTCTTGTGGCTGTCTTCTTTTAGGTTTGTTGAGGGATTACCTTCTTGTTGTTTCTAGGGCGTGGTTCCTGTCCTTGTATTGGTTTTTTCCTGTTATTATCCTTTGAAGGGCTGGATTCGTGGAGAGATAATGTGTGAATTTGGTTTTGTCGTGGAATACTTTTGTTTCTCCATCTATGTTAATTGAGAGTTTGGCTGGGTATAGTAGCCTGGGCTGGAATTAGTGTTCTTTTAGTGTCTGTATAACATCTGTCCAGGATCTTCTGGCTTTCATAGTCTCTGGTGAAAAATCTGGTGTAATTCTGATAGGCTTGCCTTTATATGTTACTTGGCCTTTTTCTCTTACTGCTTTTAGTATTCTATCTTTATTTAGTGCATTTGTTGTTCTGATTATTATGTGTCGGGAGGTATTTCTTTTCTGGTCCAGCCTATTTGGAGTTCTGTAGGCTTCTTGTATGTTCATGGGCATCTCTTTCTTTAGATTTGGGAAGTTTTCTTCTATAATTTTGTTGAAGATGTTTGCTGGTCCTTTGAGTTGAAAATCTTCATTCTCATCCACTCCTATTATCCGTAGGTTTGGTCTTCTCATTGTGTCCTGTATTTCCTGGATGTTTTGAGTTAGGATCTTTTTGCATTTTCCATTTTCCTTGATTGTTGTGCCGATGTTCTCTATGCAATCTTCTGCACCTGAGATTCTCTCTTCCATCTCTTGTATTCTGTTGCTGATGCTCGTATCTATGGTTCCAGATTTCTTTCCTAGGGTTTCTATCTCCAGTGTTGCCTCATTTTGGGTTTTCTTTATTGTGTCTACTTCCCTTTTTAGGTCTAGTATGGTTTTGTTCATTTCCATCATCTGATTGGATGTGTTTTCCTGTTTCTCTTTAAGGACTTCTACCAGTTTGGTTGTGTTTTCCTGTTTTTCTTTAAGGACTTGTAACTCTTTAGCCATGTTCTCCTGTAGTTCTTTAAAGTCCTTCTTGATGTCCTCTACCATCATCATGAGATATGCTTTTAAATCCAGGTCTAGCTTTTCAGGTGTGTTGGGGTGCCCTGCACTGGGCGATGTGGGAGTGCTGGGTCCTGATGATGGTGAGTGGTCTTGGTTTCTGTTAGTAAGATTCTTACGTTTACCTCTCGCCATCTGGTAATCTCTGGAGTTGTTATAGTTGTCTCTGTTCAGAGGTTGTTCTTCTGGTGATTCTGAGTATCGTCTGTCAGCAGACCTGGGAGACAGGCTCTCTCCTCTGAGTTTCAGTGGTTAGAGCACTCCCTGCTGACAAGCTTTCCTCTTAAAGGGAAGGTGTACAGATATCCGGCGTTTGGACCTCCTCCTGGCCGAAGAAGAAGGCGGAAAACAGGACCTTTCCCAGATGCTGTGTTGTTTTGGCAGGTCACAGAAGCTGTAGGCTTCTGTGGTGCACACTCTCAGCTGTGCAGACTAAGTTCCTAAGTTCAGTGGAGTCCTGGATCCAAGATGTGCTCCCTGCTCCTGAGGCAGAGGGCTCCTGTGCAGGGCAGACCACTGTCTTCCAGCTAGGAGGGTGCCGGATGTCTGTGGCCCCAAAAGGGTGCTGTCTCAGAGGCTCTGTGGCTCCCGCCTGTCCCAGAAGCTGTCTGCCTCTGTGGTCCTCACTCTAACCTGTACAGACTAAGTTCGGCGGAGTCCCGGAGCCAAGATGGCGCTCCCTGCAGGGCAGGTCACTGTCCTCCGGCTGGGAGGGTGCCGGATGTCTGCAGCCCCAAAAGGGTGCTGCCTCAGCGGCTCTGTGGCTCCCACCTGTCCCAGAAGCTGTCTGCCTCTGTGGTCCTTACTCTGACCTGTACAGACTGAGTTCGGCGGAGTCCAGGAGCAAAGATGGTGCTCCCTGCAGGGCAGGTCACTGTCCTCCGGCTGGGAGGGTGCCGGATGTCTGCGGCCCCAAAAGGGTGCTGCCTCAGTGGCTCTGTGGCTCCTGCCTGTCCCAGAAGCTGTCTGCCTCTGTGGTCCTCACTCTGACCTGTACAGACTAAGTTCGGTGGAGTCCCGGAGCCAAGATGGCGCTCCCTGTGGGCAGGTCACCGTCCTCCAGCTGGGAGAATGCCGGATGTCTGCAGCCCCAAAAGGGTGCTGCCTCAGCGGCTCTGTGGCTCCCGCCTGTCCCAGAAGCTGTCTGCCTCTGTGGTCCTTACTCTGACCTGTACAGACTAAGTTCGGTGGAGCCCCGGAGCCAAGATGGCGCTCCCTGCAGGGCAGGTCACTCCAGTTTGAATTTTTAATTTTCTACTTTTTTCAGGGTTTATTGCCATATTCTGGGTCCTACAGCGTGTATGTTTAATTTTTCACGTTTTTCAGGGTTTCTCTGCATATTCTGGGTCCTACAGTATGATTTTCTCATTTTCGACGTTTTTCAAGTTTTTTCGCAATTCTGGGTCCTACAGTGTGATTATTCTCATATTCCACCTTTTTCAGGTTTTCTTGCCATATTCCAGGTCCTTCTATGTGAATTTTAATTTTCCACATTTTTCAGTCTTTCTCGGCATATTCTGGGTAATACAGTGTGAAATTTTAATTTTCCACTTGTTTTTTGATTTCTCGCCATAATCTAGGTCCGACAGTTAGAATTTTTAATTTTCATGTTTTTCCGGGTTTCTCGGCATATTCTGTGTCCTGCAGTGTGATTTTCTCTTTTTCCAGGTCTTTCAAGTTTTTTCATAATTCTGAGTCCTACAGTGTGATTTTCTCATTTTCCACCTTTTTCCGGTTTTCTCGCCATATTTGGGGTCCTTCACTGTGACTTTTTAATTTTCTACTTTTTTCAGGGTTTCTTGCCATATTCTGGGTCTGACAGTGTAAGTTTTTAATTTTCTACTTTTTTCAGGTTTTCTTGCCATATTCGGGGTTCTTCAGTGTGAATTTTTAATTTTCTATTCTTTTCAGGTTTTCTCGCCATATTTGGGATCCTCCAGTGTGAGTTTTTAATTTTCTACTTTTTTCACGGTTTCTCGCCATATTCTGGGTCCTTCAGCATGTATTTTTAATTTTCCACGTTTTTCAGTGTTTCTCAGCATATTCTTGATCCTACAGTGTGATTTTCTCATTTTTGACTTTTTTCATGTTTTTTCTCAATTCTTGATCCTACAGTGTGATTATTCTCATTTTCCACCTATTTCAGGTTTTCTCCCCATATTCGGGGTCCTTCAGTGTGAATTTTTAATTATCTACTTTTTTCAGGTTTTCTCGCCATATACGGGTCCTTCAGTGTGAATTTTTAATTTTCCACGTTTTTCAAGTTTTTTCGTCATATTCTCGGTCCTACAGTGTGATTTTCTCATTTCCACGTTTTTCAGGTTTTTTCATCATATTCGCGATCCTTCAGTGTGGGTTTTTAATTTTCTACTTTTTTCAGGGTTTCTCGACATATTCTGGGTCCTAATGCGTGTATTTTTAATGTTCCACGTTTTTCAGTGTTTCTAGGCATATTCTGGGTCCTACAGTGTGATTTTCACATTTTCCACTTTTTTCAAGTTTTTTCACATTTCTGGGTCTTACCATGTAATTTTCTCATTTTCCACCTTTTTCAGGTTTTCTCGCCATATTCCAGGTACTTCAGTGAGAGTTTTTAATTTCCTACTTATTTCAGGGTTTCTCGCCATATTCTGGGTCCTACAGTGTGAATTTTTCATTTTCCCCATTTTTCAGTGTATCTGGCCATATTCCTAGTCTACAGTGTGAGTTTTGAAATTTCCTCGATTTTAGGTTTCATCACCATATTCCGGGTTCTTCAATGTGAATTTTTATTTTCCAGGTTTTTCAAGTTTTTTTCGTAATTCTGGGTCCTACAGTGTGATTTTCTCATTTTCCTCCTTTTTCAGGTTTTCTCTCCATATCTGGGGTTATTCAGTTTAAGTTTGTAATTTTGTAGTTTTTTCAGGGTTTCTCGGCATATTCTGGGACCTAGAGTGTGATTTTCTCATTTTCGAAGATTTTCAAGTTTTTTTTTTTTTTTTTTTTTTTTTTTTTTTTTTGCAATTCTGGCTCCTAAAGTGTGATTATTCTCATTTTCAACCTTTTTCAGGTTTTCTCGCCATAGTCGGAGTCCTTCAGTGTGAATTTTTAATTTGCCACGTGTTTCAGGTTTTTTTTTGTCATATCCTTGGTCCTACAGTGTGATTTTCTCATTTCCACGTTTTTCAGATTTTCCTACCATATTCCAGGTCCTTCAGTGTGAATTTTTAATTTTCCACGTTTTTCAGTATTTCTCGCCATATTCTGGGTAATATAGTGTGAATTTTTAATTTTCCACGTTTTTCAAGGTTTCTTGCCATATTCTGGTCATATAGTGTGAATTTTTAATTTTCAATATTTTTCAGTGTTTCTCGCCATATTCTGGGTCCTACAGTGTGAATTTTTAATTTTCCACGTTTTTCAGGTTTCTTCCTCACATTCTGGTTCTACATTGTGATTTTCTCATTTCCACGTTTTTCAGGCTTTATCGCCATATTCGTGGTCTTTCAGTGTGTGTTTTTTAATTTCTACTTTTTCAGGATTTCTCGCCATATTCTGGGTCCCACAGTGTGATTTTCTCATTTTCAACCTTTTTCAGGTTTTTAATTTTCCTCGTTTTTCAGGTTTTCTCGCCATATTACGGGTCCTTCAGTGTGAATTTTTAATTTTCCTCGTTTCTCAATTTTTTTCGTCATATTATGGGTCCTACTGTGTAATTTTCTCATTTCCACGTTTTTCAGGTTTTCTTGCCATATTCCAGGTACTTCATTGTGAATTTATAATTTTTCAGGTTTTTCAGAATTTCATACCATATACTGGGTAAAGTGTGAATTTTTAAATTTCCATTTTTTTCATGGTTTCTCGCCATATTCTGTGTCCGACAGTGTGAGTTTTTAATTTTCATGTTTTTCAGGGTTTGTCAGCATATTCTGTGTTCTACAATGCGATTTTCTCATTTTCCACATTTCAGGTTTTCTCACCATATTCGGGGTCCTTCAGTGTGAATTTTTAATTTTCTACTTTTTTATGTTTTCTCACCATATTCTGGGTCCTTCAGTGTGAGTTTTTAATTTTCCTCGTTTTTCAGGTTTTATTGCCATATTCTGGGTCCTTCAGTGTGAATTTTTAATTTGCTACTTTTTTCAGGTTTTCTTGCCATATTTGGGGTCCTTCAGTGTGAGTTTTTTATTTTCTAATTTTTCAGTTTTTCTCACCATATTCCAGGTCCTTCAGTGTTAATTTTTAATTTTCCACGTTTTTCAGGTTTTCTCGCCATTCTCCGGGTCCTTAATTGTGAATTTTTAATATTGCACGTTTTTCAGGTTTTTTGGTCATATTCAGTGTACTTTTCTCATTTCCACGTTTTCCAGTTCTTTTTTTTTGCCATATTGCATTTTCTTCAGTTTGAATTTTTAATTTTCCACGTTTTTCAGTATTTCTCGCCATATTCTGTGTCCAACAGTGTGAATTTTTAATTTTCACGTTTTTCAGGGTTTCTCGGCATATTCTGGGTCCTGCAGTGTGATTTTCTAATTTTGCACATTTTTCAGGTTTTCTAGCCATATTTGGGGTCCTTCAGTGTGAGTTTTTATTTTCTACTTTTTTCAGCTTTTCTGTCATATTCCAGGTCCTACAGTGTGAGTTTTTAATTTTCTACATTTTTCAGGGTTTTCATCATATTCACGGTTCTTCAGTGTGAGTTTTAAGTTTTCCACTTTTTTCATGGTTTCTCGCCATATTCTGGGTCCGACAGTGTGAATTATGAATTTTCAGATTTTTTAGGGTTTGTTGGCATATTCTGGGTCCTACAGTGTGATTTTCTCATTTTCCACCTTTTTCAGGTTTTCTCACCATATTCCGGGTCCTTCAGTGAGAGTTTTTAATTATCTACTTTTTTCAGGGTTTCTTGCCTTATTTTGGGTCCTACAGCGTGTATTTTTAATATTCGATGTTTTCCAGGGTTTCTCGGCATATTCTGGGTCATATAGTGTGCTTTTCTCATTTTCCCGTTTTACAAGTTTTTTCGTAATTCTTGGTCCTACAGTGTGATTTTCTCATTTTCAACATTTTTCAGCTTTTTTCGCCATATTCCGGGTCCTTTAGTGTGAGTTTTCATTTTCTACTTTTTTCAGCTTTTCTGTCATATTCCAGGTCCTACAGTGTGATTTTTTTAATTTTCCACATATTTCAGGGTTTTTCATCATATTTCTGGTCCTTCAGTGTGAGTTTTTAATTTTCCATTTTTTCATGGTTTCTCGCCATATTCTGGGTTCTTCAGTGTGAGTGTTTAATTTTCCTCATTTTTCAGGTTTTCTCAACATGTTCTTGGTAATACAGTGTGATTCTCTCATTTTCCACTTTTTTCATGGTTTCTTGCCATATTCTTTGTCTGACATTGTGAATTTTTAATTTTCACGTTTTTCAAGGTTTCTCGGCATATTCTGGGTCCTACATTGCGATTTTCCCATTTTCCACCTTTTTCAGGTTTTCTCGCCATATTCGTGGTCCTTCAGTGTGAGTTTCTAATTATCTACTCTTTTTTCAGTGTTTGTTGCCATATTCTGGGTCCTACAGCGTGTATTTTTAATTTTCCACGTTTTTCAGGGTTTCTCGGCATATTCTGGGTCCTACAGTGTGATTTTCTCATTTTCCCCGTTTTTCAATTTTTTCGCAATCCTGGGTCCTAAGGTGTGATTTTCTCATAATCCAACTTTTTCTGGTTTTCTCGCCATATCCGGGGTCCTTCAGTGTGATATATTAATTTTTTTACTTTTTTTAGGGTTTCTGGCCATATTTTGCGTCCTACAGTGTGAATTTAAAATTTTTCACGTTTTTCAGGGTTTCTTGCCATATTCTTTCTGGGTAAAACAGTGTGAATTTTTAATTTTCCACTTTTTTCATGGTTTCTCGACATATCTCGTCCAAAAGTTAGATTTTTTTAATTTTGATGTTTTTCAGGGTTTCTCAGCATATTCTGGGTCCTGCAGTGTGATATTCTAATTTTCCAAGTTTTTCAAGTTTTTTCGTAATTCTGGTTCCTACAGTGTGTTTTTCTCAATTTCTACCTTTTTCAGGTTTTTTTCGTCATATTTGGGGTCCTTCAGTGTGAGCTTTTAATTTTCTACTTTTTTCAGGGTTTTTCGCCATATTCTGGGTCTTACAGCGTGTATTTTTAATTTTCCATGTTTTTCAGGTTTTCTCGGCATATTCTGGTTCCTACCGTGTGATTTTCTCGTTTTCGACTTTTTTCATGTTTTTTTTTTTTTTTCACAATTCTGGGTCCTGCATTATGATTATTCTCATTTTCCACCCTTTTCAGGTTTTCTCGCTCTATTCGGGTTTCTTCAGTGTGAATTTTTAATTTTCTACTTTTTTCAGGTTTTCTAGCCATATTCTGGGTCCTTCAGTGTGAGTTTTTAATTTTCCTTGTTTTTCAGGTTTTCTCACCATATTCTGGGTCCTTAAGTGTGAGTTTTTAATTCTCCTTTTTTTCAGGTTTTCTTGCCATTTTCCAGGTCCTTCAGTGTGAATTTTTACTTTTCCACGTTTTTTAGTATTTCTTGCCATATTCTTGGTAATAGAGTGTGTTTTTCTCATTTTCCACTTTTTTCAAGGTTCCTTGCCATATTCTGGATCCGACTTGTGAATTTTTTATTTTCAGGTTTTTCAGCATTTCTCGGCATATTCTGGGTCCTGAAGTGTGATTTTCTCATTTTCCACGTTTTTCAAGTCTTTTCGTAATTCTGGGTCCTACTGTGTGATTTTCTCATTTTCCACCTTTTTCAGGTTTTCTCGCCATATTTGGGGTCCATCACTGTGAATTTTAAATTTTCTACTTTTTCAGGGTTTCTCGCCATATTCTGCGTCAGATACTGTGAATTTTTAATTTTCACATTGTTCAGGATTTCTCGGCATATTCTCGGTCCTGCAGTGTGATTTTCTCATTTTCCTCGTTTTTCATATTTTTTCATAATTCTGGGTCCTGCAGTGTGATTTACTCAATTTCCACCTATTTCAGGTTTTCTCGCCATATTGGGGGTCCTTCAGTGTGAGTTTGTAATTATCTGCTTTTTTTCAGGGTATGGCCATATTCTGGGTCCTACAGTGTGATTTTCTTATTTTGACGTTTTTCATGTTTTTTTGCAATTTTGGGTCCTACAGTGTGATTATTCTCATTTTCCACCTTCTTCAGGTTTTCTCGCCATATTCGGCGTCCTTCACTGTGAATTTTTTATTTTCCACGTTTTTCAGGTTTTTTCGTTATATTCTGGGTCTTACAGTGTAATTTTCTCATTTCCATGTTTTTCAGGTTTTCTTGCCATATTCCAGGTCCTTCAGTGTCAAATTTTAATTTTCCACATTTTTCACGGTTTTTCGTCATATTCTGGGTCTTACAGTGTGATTTTCTCAGTTCCACGTTTTTCAGGTTTTCTTGCCATATTCCAGGTCCTTCCGTGTGACTTTTTAATTTTTCCTGTTTTACATTATTTCTCGACATATTCTGGGTAATACAGTGTGAATTTTTAATTTTCAAATTTTTTCATGGTTTCTCGCCATATTCTGTGTTCGACAGTGTGAATTTTTAATTTTTATGTTTTTCAGTGTTTCTCGGCATATTCTGAGTACTCCACTGTGATTTTCTCATTTTCCATGTTTTTCAAGTTTTTTATAATTCTGGGTTGTTCAGTGTGATTTTTTTCATTTTCCACAATTTTCAGGTTTTCTCGCCATATTTGGGGTCCTTCAGTGTGAGTTTTAATTTTCTACTTTATTCAGGGTTTTTCGCTATATTCTGGGTCCTACAGTTTGTATTTTTAATTTTCCACGTTTTTCAGTTTTTTTTTCGTGATATTCTGGGTCTTACAGTGTGATTTTCTCATTTCCACATGTTTCAGGTTTTCTGGCCATATTACCGGTCCTTCAGTGTGAAATTTTAATTTTCCTCGTTTTTCAGTATTTCTCGCCATATTCTGGGAAATACCATATGAATTTTTAATTTTCCACTTTTTTCATGGTTTCTCGTCATATTTTGTGTCCCACAGTGCAAATTTTAATTTTCACGTTTTTCAGGGTTTCTCAGCATATACTGGGTCCTACAATGTGATTTTCTCATTTTCCACATATCCAAGTTTTTTCGCCATATTAGGGGTCCTTCAGTGTGGGTTTTAATTTTCTACTTTTTTCATGGTTTCTCCCCATATTCTGGGTCCTACAGCGTAAATTTTAATTTTCCATGTTTTTCAGGGATCTCAGCATATTCTGGGTCCTGCAGTGTGATTTTCTTATTTCCAGGTTTTTCAAGTTTTTTGTAATTCTTGGTCCTACAGTGTGATTTTCTCATTTTCCACCTTTTTCAGGTTTTCTCGCCATATTCCGGGTCCTTTAGTGTGAGTTTTTATTTTCTACTTTTTTCAGCTTTTCTGTCATATTCCAGGTCCTACAGTGTGAGTTTTTAATTTTCTACATTTTTCAGGGTTTTCATCATATTTTAGGTCCTCAGTGTGAGTTTTTAATTTTCCACTTTTTTCATGGTTTCTCGCCATATTCTGGGTCCTACAGCGTGTATGTTTAATTTTGCACATTTTTTAGGGTTTCTCTGCATATTCTGTGTCCTACATGTGATTTTCTCATTTTCCACCTTTTTCAGGTTTTCTCACCATATTCCAGGTCCTTCAATGTGAATTTTTAATTTTCCACGTTTTTCAGGGTTTCTCGGCATATTCTGGGTCCTGCAGTGATTTTCACATTTTCCCCGTTTTTCAAGTTTTTTCGCAATGCTGGGTCCTACAGTGTGATTTTCTCATTTTCCACCTTTTTCAGCGTTTTTTGCCATATTCTAGGTCCTTCAGTGGGAGTTTTAATTTTCCATTTTTTTCTGGTTTTCTCGCCATATTCCAGGTCCTTCAGTGTGAATTTTTAATTTTCCACGTTTTTCAGGGTTTCTCAACATATTTTGGGTCCTACAGTGTGAAATTTTAAAATTCCACGTTTTTCAGGATTTCTCACCATATTCTGCATCCTTCCACGTTTTTCAGGGTTTCTGGCCATATTCCAGGTCTTTTTGAGTGAGTTGTTAATTTTCCACATTTTTCAGGGTTTCTCGCCATATTCCGGATCCTTCAGTGTGAGTTGATAATTTTCCAAGTTTTTCAGGTTTTCTGGACATATTCCAGGTCCTTCAGTGTGAATTTTTTATTTTCCACGTTTTTCAGTGTTTCTTGCCATATTCTGGGTCCTACAGTGTAAATTTTTAATTTTCCAATTTTTAAAACTTTTTTTCGTCATATTCTAGGCCCACAGTGTGATTTTCTCATTTTCCACGTTTTTCAAGTTTTTTCTCAGAGTATGATTTTCTCATTTTCAAACTTTTTCAGGTTTTCTCACCATATTCAGGGTCCTTCAATGTGAGTTTTAATTTTCTCCTTTTTCAGGGTTTTTCACCATATTCTGGGTCCTATAGCGTGTATTTTTAATTTTCCAAGTTTTTCATGTTTTCTCGACATATTCTGGATCCTAAGTTGTGATTTTTCTCGTTTTCCATGTTTTTCAAGTTTTTTCGTCATATTCCGGGTCCTACAGTGTGATTTTCTCATTTTCCACCCTTTTCAGCTTAACTCCAAAAATTCTGAATCCTTCAGTGTGAATTTTTAATTTTCTGCTTTTTTCAGGGTTTCTCGGCATATTCAGGGTCCGACAGTGTGATTTTCTCATTTTCCCACTTTTTACAAGTTTTTTCGCAATTCTGGGTCATAGAGTGTGATTTTCTCATTTCCAACATTTTCAGGTTTTCTCGCCATTTTTCGGGCTCCTTTAGTGTGACTTTTTAATTTTCTACTTTTTTCAGGGTTTCTCGCCATATTCTGTGCCCTACAGTGTGAATTTTAATTTTTTCACGTTTTTCAGGATTTCTTGCCATATTCTGTGTCCTACAGTGTGAATATTTAATTTTCAACGTTTTTAAGTATTTTTGGTCATATTCCGGGTCCTACTGTGTGGTTTTCTCATTTTCCACCTTTTTCAGGTTTTCTCCACATATTCGGGGTCCTTCAGTGTGAGTTTTTAATTTCTACTTTTTTCATGTTTTTTCGCCATATTCGGGATCCTTCAGTGTGAGTTTGTAATTTTCTACTTTTTTCAGGGTTTCTTGCCATATTCTGGGTCCTAAAGAGTGTATTTTTAATTTTCCACGTTTTTCAGGGTTTCTCGGCATATTCTGGGTCCTACAGTGTGATTTTCTCATTTTCCACCCTTTTCAGGTTTTCTCCACATATTCGGGGTCCTTCAGTGTGAGTTTTTAATTTTCTAATTTTTTCAGGGTTTCTCGCCATATTCTTCATCCTACATTGTGAATTTTTAATATTCCAAGATTTTCAGTGTTTCTTGCCATATTCTGGGTCCTACAGTTTGAATTTCATTTTTCCAACTTTTTCAGGTTTTCTCGGCATATTCTGGGTCCTTCAGTGAGAGTTTTTAATTTTCTATTTTTCAGGGTGTCTTGCCATATACTGTGTCCTTCAGTGTGAATTTTAAATTTTTCACGTTTTTCAGGGTTTTTCAACATATTCTGGTTGTGAATATTTAATTTTCCACGTTTTTAAGTATTTTCGTCATAGTCCGGGTCCTACTGTGTGATTTTCTCATTTTCCACCTTTTTCAGGTTTTCTTAGCATATTCGGGGTCCTTCAGTTTGAGTTTTTAATTTTCTAATTTTTTCAGGGTGTCTTGCGATATTCTGCGTCCAACAGTGTGAATTTTAAATTTTCCATGTTTTTTTCGTCATATTCTGTGTCCTACAGTGTGATTTTCTCATTTTCCACCATTTTCTCGTTTTCTCTGCATATTCTGGGTCCTACATTGGCAATTTTTTATTTTCCACGTTTTTCAAGGTTTCTTGCCAAATTCTGGTCCTACAGTGTGAATTTTTAATTTTCCACGTTTTTCAGTGTTTCTCGCCATATTCTGGGTCTCATAGTGTGAATATTTAATTTTCCATGTTTTTCAGGGTTTTTCATCATATTTCAGGCCCATCAGTGTGAATTTTTAATTTTCCATGTTTTTCTGGGTTTCTCAACTTATTTTGCGTCCTACAGTGTGAATTTTTAATTTTTCATGTTTTTCAGTATTTCTCGCCATATTCTGCGTCCTTCCATGTTTTTCAGGGTTTCTGGCCATATTCCAGGTCTTTCTGAGTGAGTTTTTAATTTTCCACATTTTTCAGGGTTTCTTGCCATATTCCGAATCCTTGAGTGTGAGTTATTAATTTTCCATGTTTTTCTGGTTTTCTCGACATATTCCATGTCCCTTCAGTGTGAATTTTTATTTTTCCACTTTTTTCATGGTTTCTCGCCATATTCTGGGTCCTACATTGTGAATTTTTAATTTTCCACATTTTAAAGTATTTTTCGTCATATTCCGGGTCCTACTGTGTGATTTTCTCATTTTCCACCTTTTTCAGGTTTTCTCGGCATATTTGGGTCCTTCAGAGTGAGTTTTTAATTTCTACTTTTTTCAGGATTTCTCGCCATATTCTTCATCCTACAGTGTGAATTTTTAATTTTCCAAGATTTTCAGTGTTTCTCAACATATTCTGGGTCCTACAGTGTGAATTTTTAATTTTCCAGTTTTTTAAGTTTTTTTTGTCATATTCTGGTTCCCACAATGTGATTTTATCATTTTCCACGTTTTTCAAGTGTTTTCGTTATTTTGGGTCCTACAGTTTGATTTTCAAATTTTCCACCTTTTTCAGATTTTCTTGCCGTATTCGGGGTCCTTCAGTGTGACTCTTTAATTTTCTACTTTTTCCAGGATTTCTCGCCATATTCTGGGTCCTACAGCCTGTATTTTTAATTTTCCACGTTTTTCCGGGTTTCTTGACATATTCTGGATCCTACAGTGTGATTTTCTCATTTTCCATGTTTTTCAAGGTTTTATGCACTTCTGGGTCTACACTGTGAATTTCTCATTTTCCACCTTTTTCAGGTTTTCTCACCATATTCCGGTTCCTTCCGTGTGAGTTTTAATTTTCTACTTTTTAAAGAGTTTCTCATATATTCTGGGTCCTACAGCATGTATTTTTAATTTTCCATGTTTTTCACGGTTTCTTGGCTTATTCTGGTTCCTACAGTGTGTTTTTCTCATTTTCCACGTTTTCCAAATTTTTTCACAATTCTGGGTCCTATAGTGTGATTTTCTCATTTTCTACCTTTTCAGGTTTTCTCACAATATTCGGGGTCCTATAGTGTGAATATTTAATTTTATACGCATTTCAGGGTTTCTCGCCATATTCTGCTTCCTACACTGTGAATTTTAAATTTTCCACGTGTTTCAGGTTTTCTAGCCATATTCTGGGTCCTACGGTATGAATTTTAAATTTTCCACGTTTTTTAGGTTTTTTTTCGTCATATTCTGGGTTCTAATGTGTGATATTCTCATTTTACACATTTTCCAATTTTTCTCGGCATATTCTGGATCCTTAAGTGTGAATTTTTAATTTCCACGTTTTTTCAGGGTTTCTCGCTATATTCTGGGTCCTACAGTGTGAATTTTTAATTTTCTAATTAGTTCAGTGTTTGTCTGCATATTCTGGTTCCTATAGTGTGATTTTCTCATTTTCGACGTTTTTCAATTTTTTTGCAAATCTGGGTTCTACAGTGTGATTTTCTAATTTTCCACCTTTTTCAGGTTTTTTCCCAATATTCGGGGTCAGTCAGTGTGAGTTTTTAATTTTCTATTTTTGTCATGGTTTCTCGCCATATTCTGCATCCTACAGTGTGAATTTTAAATTTTCCACATTTTTCTGGGTTTCTCGCAATATTCTGGGACCAACAGTGTGATTTTTAATTTTCCACGTTTTTAAGTTTTTTTTTTTTTGTCATTTTCTGGGTCTTACAGTGTGATTTTCTCATTTTCCACCTTTTTCAGGTTTTCTCGGCATATTCTGGTTCCTACAGTGTGACTTTTTAATTTTCGACGTTTTCCAAGGTTTCTTGCCATATTCTGGTCCTACAGTGTGACTTTTTAATTTTCCACGTTTTTCAGTGTTTCTCGCCATATTCTGGTTCCTATAGTGTGAATATTTAATTTTCCATGTTTTTCAGGTTTTCTCGCCATATTCTGTTTCCTTCAGTGTGAATTTCTAATTTTCCACGTTTTCAGGGTTTCTCACATTATTCTAGGTCCTATAGTGTGAATTTTTAATTTTCCACTTTTTTCAGTGTTTCTCGGCATATTCTGGTTCCTACAGTGTGATTTTCTCATTTTGAATTTTTTCAAGTTTTTTTCGCAAATCTGGGTCCTACAGCGTGATTCTCTCACTTTCCACCTTTTTCACGTTTTTTGCCATATTCGGAGTCTGTCAGTTTTAGTTTTTAATTTTCTACTTTTTTCAGGGTTATCGCCATGTTCTCCGTCCTATAGTTTTAGTTTTTAATTTTCCACGTTTTTCAGGGTTTCTCGCCATATTCTGGGTCCTAAAGTGTGAATTTTTAATTTTCAACGTTTTTCAATGGTTCTTGCCATATTCTTGTCCTACAGTGTGAATTTTTATTTTTCCATGTTTTTAATTTTTTTCATTCATATTCTGGGTCCTACAGTGTGATTTTTCTCTATTCCAAGTTTTTCAAGTTTTTTTTTTTTTGTAATTCTGTGTCCTACAGTGTGATTTTCTCATGTTCCACCTTTATCAGGTTTTCTCGCCATATTCCGGGTTCTTCAGTGTTAGTTTTTAATTGTCTATTTTTTTCAGGGTTTTTCGCCATATTCTTGGTCGTACTGCGTGTATTTTAAATTTTCCACGTATTTCAGGGTTACTCTCCATATTCTGGGTCCTACAGTGTGAATTTTTAATTTTCCACGTTTTTAAGTTTTTTTCGTCATATTCCGGGTCCTACTGTGTGATTTTCTCATTTTCCACTTTTCAGGTTTTCTCTGCATATTCTTGGTCCTACAATGGGAATTTTTTTATATTCCACCTTTTTCAGGTTTTCTTGCCATATTCCAGGTCCTTCAGTGTGAATTTTTAATTTTCCACTTTTTTTCATGATTTCTCGCCATATTCTGGATCCTACAGTGCGAATTTTTAATTTTCCACGTTTTTAAGTTTTTTTCGTTATATTTTGGGTCCTACAGTGTGATTTTCTCATTTTTACATTTTTCAGGTTATCTCGTCATATTCTGCGTCCTACAGTGTGAATTTTAAATTTCCCCCGTTTTGAAGGGTTTCTCGGCATATTATAGGTCCTACAGTGTGAATATTGAATTTCTCCACGTTTTTTGAGGTTTTTTAGTCATATTCTGGGTCCTACAGTGTGAATTTTAAATTTCCGTTTTGAAGGGTTTCTCGGCATATTATGGGTCCTACAGTGTGAATATTGAATTTTCCACGTTTTTTGAGGTTTTTTAGTCATATTCTGCGTCCTACAGTGTGAATTTTAAATTTCCCCGTTTTGAAGGGTTTCTCGGCATATTATGGGTCCTACAGTGTGAATATTGAATTTTCCACGTTTTTTGAGGTTTTTTAGTCATATTCTGGGTCCTACAGTGTATGAAATTAAATATTCACACTATAGCACCCCGAATATGGGGAGAAAACCTGAAAAAGTTGCAAAATGAGAAAATCACACTGTAGGACCCACAATATGACGAAAAAATCTGAAAATCGTGGAAAATTAAAAATTAACACTGTAGGATCCAGAATTATGAATTTTCACGTTTTTCAGGATTTCTAGGCATATTCTGGGTCCTACAGTGTGATTTACTCATTTTCCACCTTTTTCAGGTTTTGTCACCATATTCCGAGTCCTACAATTTGAATTTTTAATATTCCATATTTTTCAGTGTTTCTAGCCATATTCTAGGTCCTACAGTGTGAATATGTAATTTTCCATGTTTTTCAGGTTTTCTCGCCATATTCTGGGTCCTTTAGTGTGAGTTTTTAATTTTCCTTGTTTTTCAGGTTTTCTCGCCATATTCAAGGTCCTTCAGTGTGAATTTTTAATTTTCCAAGTATTTCAGGTTTTTTCGTCATATTCTGGGTCCTATAGTGTGATTTTCTCATTTCCATGTTTTTTAGGTTTTCTTGCTATAATCCAGGTCATTCAGTGTATGTTTTTAATTTTCCACTTTTTTCAGTGTTTCTCGATATATTCTGGGTAATACAGTGTGAATTTTTAATTTTCCAGTTTTTTCATGGTTTCTCGCCTTATTCTGTGTCCGACAGTGTAAATTTTTAATTTTCACGTTTTTAAGGGTTTCTCCGCATATTCTGGGTCCTGCAGTGTGATTTTCTCATTTCCACGTTTTTCAAGTTTTTTCGTAATTCTTGGTCCTACAGTGTGATTTTCTCATTTTTCACCTTTTTCAGAATTTCTCGCCATATTCCACATCCATCAGTATGAGTTTATAATTACCTACTTTTTTCAGGATTTCTGGCCATATTCTGGGTCCTACAGCGTGTATTTTTAATTTTCCATGTTCGTCAGTTTTTCTCGGCATATTCCAGTTCCTTTAGAATGAGTTCTTAATTTTCCACGTTTTTCAGGATTTCTCAGAATACTCTGGGTCCTACAGTGCGAATTATTAATTTTTCATGTTTTTCAGGTTTTTTCATCATATTCTGGGTCCTACAGTGTGATATTCTCATTTCCACGTTTATCAGGTTTTCTTACCATATTCCAGGTCTTCAGTGTGAATTTTTAATTTTCCACGTTTTTCAGTGTTTCTCGCCATTTTCTGGGTCCTACAGTGTGAATTTTTAATTTTCCACTTTTTTCATGGTTTCTCGCCATATTCTGGGTCATTTAGTGTGATTTTCTCGTTTTCCACATTTTTCAGGTTTTCTCGCCATACTATGGGTCCTTTAGTGTGAGTTTTTATTTTCTATTTTTTTCAGCATTTCTGTCATATTCCAGGTCCTACAGTATGAGTTTTTAATTTTCCACATATTTCAGGGTTTTTCATCATATTCCAGGTCCTTCCGTGTGAGTTTTTATTTTTCCACTTTTTTCATGTTTTGTCGCCTTATTCTGGGTCGGACAATGTGAATTATAAATTTTCACATTTTTCAGGGTTTCTCAGCATATTATGGGTCCTACAGTGTGATTTTCTCATGTTCGACGTTTTTCATGTTTTTTCGCAATTCTGGATCCTACAGTGTGATTATTCTCATTTTCCACATTTTTCAGGTATTCTCGCCATTTTGGTTCCTTCCGTGTGAGTTTTTAATTTTCTACTTTTTTCAGGGTTTCTCGCCATATTCTGGGTCCTACAGGGTGTATGTTTATTATTGCACTTTTTCAGGGTTTCTCGGCATATTCTGGGTCCTATAGTGTGATTTTCTCATTTATGAAGATTTTCAAGTTTTTTTCGAAATTCTGGGTCCTACAGTGTGATTTTCTCATTTTCCACCTTTTTGGGATTTTCTCGCCATATTCGGGGTCCTTCAGTGTGAGATTTTATTTTTTTGATTTTTTCAGTGTTTCTCGACATATTCTGCATCCTACAGTGCGAATTTTAAATTTTTTTCACGTTTTTCAGGGTTTCTCACCATATTCTGTGTCCTACAGTATGAATTTTTAATGTTAAACCTTTTTAAGTTTTTTTCGTCATATTCTGGGTCCTACAGTGTGATTTTCTCATTTTCCCCCCTTTTCAGGTTTTCTCTTCATATTCGGGGTCCTTCAGTGTGAATTTTTAATTTTCTACTTTTTTCAGGTTTTCTCGCCATATTTGGGATCCTCCAGTGTGAGTTTTTAATTTTCTACTTTTTTCAGGGTTTCTCGCCATATTCTGGGTCCTACAGCATGTATTTTTAATTTTCCACGTTTTTCAGGTTTTCTCGGCATATTCTTGATCCTACACTGTGATTTTCTCATTTTCGACGTTTTTCATGTTTT
>NW_028227708.1:0-28622 GCF_978045245.1 Mus caroli | reverse complement strand
AAAACCTGAAAAAGTTGGAAAAATGAAATTCAAACTGTAGGACCCAGAATATGGCAAGAAACACTGAAAATCTTGGAATATTAAAAATTCACAATGTAGGATGAAGAATATGGCGAGAAACCCTGAAAAAATTAGAAAATTAAAAACTCACACTGAAGGACCCCGAATATGTGGAGAAAACCTGAAAAAGGTGGAAAATGAGAAAATCACACTGTAGGACCCAGAATATGCCTAGAAACCCTGAAAAACGTGGAAAATTAAAAATACACTCTTTAGGACCCAGAATATGGCAAGAAACCCTGAAAAAAGTAGAAAATTACAAACTCACACTGAAGGATCCCGAATATGGCGAAAAAACATGAAAAAAGTAGAAAATTAAAAACTCACACTGAAGGACCCCGAATATGTGGAGAAAACCTGAAAAAGGTGGAAAATGAGAAAACCACACAGTAGGACCCGGAATATGACCAAAAATACTTAAAAACGTTGAAAATTAAATATTCACACTGTAGGACACAGAATATGGCAAGAAATCCTGAAAAACGTGAAAAAATTAAAATTCACACTGTAGGGCACAGAATATGGCGAGAAACCCTGAAAAAAGTAGAAAATTAAAAAGTCACACTAAAGGAGCCCGAAAATGGCGAGAAAACCTGAAAATGTTGGAAAATGAGAAAATCACACTCTATGACCCAGAATTGCGAAAAAACTTGTAAAAAGTGGAAAATGAGAAAATCATACTGTCGGACCCTGAATATGCCGAGAAACCCTGAAAAAGCAGAAAATTAAAAATTCACACTGAAGGATTCAGAATTTTTGGAGTTAAGCTGAAAAGGGTGGAAAATGAGAAAATCACACTGTAGGACCCGGAATATGACGAAAAAACTTGAAAAACATGGAAAACGAGAAAAATCACACCTTAGGATCCAGAATATGTCGAGAAAACATGAAAAACTTGGAAAATTAAAAATACACGCTATAGGACCCAAAATATGGTGAAAAACCCTGAAAAGGAGAAAATTAAAACTCACATTGAAGGACCCTGAATATGGCGAGAAAACCTGAAAAAGTTTGAAAATGAGAAAATCATACTGTGAGAAAAAACTTGAAAAACGTGGAAAATGAGAAAATCACACTGTGGGCCTAGAATATGACGAAAAAAAGTTTAAAAAATTGGAAAATTAAAAATTTACACTGTAGGACCCAGAATATGGCAAGAAACACTGAAAAACGTGGAAAATAAAAAATTCACACTGAAGGACCTGGAATATGTCCAGAAAACCTGAAAAACTTGGAAAATTATCAACTCACACTGAAGGATCCGGAATATGGCGAGAAACTCTGAAAAATGTGGAAAATTGAACGAACTCACTCAAAAAGACCTGGAATATGGCCAGAAACCCTGAAAAACGTGGAAGGATGCAGAATATGGTGAGAAATCCTGAAAAACGTGGAATTTTAAAATTTCACACTGTAGGACCCAAAATATGTTGAGAAACCCTGAAAAACGTGGAAAATTAAAATTCACACTGAAGGACCTGGAATATGGCGAGAAAACCAGAAAAAAATGGAAAATTAAAACTCCCACTGAAGGACCTAGAATATGGCAAAAAAACGCTGAAAAAGGTGGAAAATGAGAAAATCACACTGTAGGACCCAGCATTGCGAAAAAACTTGAAAAACGGGGAAAATGTGAAAATCACTGCAGGACCCAGAATATACCGAGAAACCCTGAAAAACGTGGAAAATTAAAAATTCACATTGAAGGACCTGGAATATGGTGAGAAAACCTGAAAAAGGTGGAAAATGAGAAAATCACATGTAGGACACAGAATATGCAGAGAAACCCTAAAAAATGTGCAAAATTAAACATACACGCTGTAGGACCCAGAATATGGCGAGAAACCATGAAAAAAGTGGAAAATTAAAAACTCACACTGAAGGACCTAAAATATGATGAAAACCCTGAAAAATGTAGAAAATTAAAAACTCACACTGTAGGACCTGGAATATGACAGAAAAGCTGAAAAAAGTAGAAAATAAAAACTCACACTAAAGGACCCGGAATATGGCGAGAAAACCTGAAAAAGGTGGAAAATGAGAAAATCACACTGTAGGACCAAGAATTACAAAAAACTTGAAAAACCTGGAAATAAGAAAATCACACTGCAGGACCCAGAATATGCTGAGATCCCTGAAAAACATGGAAAATTAAAAATTTACGCTGTAGGACCCAGAATATGGGGAGAAACCATGAAAAAAGTAGAAAATTAAAAACCCACACTGAAGGACCCCTAATATGGCGAAAAAACTTGGATATGTGGAAAATGAGAAAATCACATTGTAGGACCCAGTATATGCTGAGAAACCCTGAAAAACGTGAAAATTAAAAATTTGCACTGTGGGACACAAAATATGACGAGAAACCATGAAAAAAGTGGAAAATTAAAAATTCATATGGTATTTCCCAGAATATGGCGAGGAAATACTGAAAAACGAGGAAAATTAAAATTTCACACTGAAGGACCGGTAATATGGCCAGAAAACCTGAAAAATGTGGAAATGAGAAAATCACACTGTAAGACCCAGAATATCACGAAAAAAACTGAAAAACGTGGAAAATTAAAAATACAAACTGTAGGACCCAGAATATAGCGAAAAACCCTGAATAAAGTAGAAAATTAAAAACTCACACTGAAGGACCCCAAATATGGCGAGAAAACCTGAAAATTGTGGAAAATGAAAAAAATCACACTGAACAACCCAGAATTATAAAAAACTTGAAAAACATGGAAAATGAGAAAATCACAGTGGAGTACTCAGAATATGCCGAGAAACACTGAAAAACATAAAAATTAAAAATTCACACTGTCGAACACAGAATATGGCGAGAAACCATGAAAAAATTTGAAAATTAAAAATTCACACTGTATTACCCCAGAATATGTCGAGAAATAATGTAAAACAGGAAAAATTAAAAAGTCACACGGAAGGACCTGGAATATGGCAAGAAAACCTGAAAAACGTGGAACTGAGAAAATCACACTGTAAGACCCAGAATATGACGAAAAACCGTGAAAAATGTGGAAAATTAAAATTTGACACTGAAGGACCTGGAATATGGCAAGAAAACCTGAAAAACATGGAAATGAGAAAATTACACTGTAAGACCCAGAATATAACGAAAAAACCTGAAAAACGTGGGAAAATAAAAAATTCACAGTGAAGGACGCCGAATATGGCGAGAAAACCTGAAGAAGGTGGAAAATGAGAATAATCACACTGTAGGACCCAAAATTGCAAAAAAACATGAAAAACGTCAAAATAAGAAAATCACACTGTAGGACCCAGAATATGGCCATACCCTGAAAAAAAGCAGAAAATTACAAACTCACACTGAAGGACCCCCAATATGGCGAGAAAACCTGAAATAGGTGGAAATTGAGTAAATCACACTGCAGGACCCAGAATTATGAAAAAATATGAAAAACGAGGAAAATGAGAAATCACACTGCAGGACCGAGAATATGCCGAGAAATCCTGAACAATGTGAAAATTAAAAATTCACAGTATCTGACCCAGAATATGGCGAGAAACCCTGAAAAAGTAGAAAATTTAAAATTCACAGTGATGGACCCCAAATATGGCGAGAAAACCTGAAAAAGGTGGAAAATGAGAAAATCACACAGTAGGACCCAGAATTACGAAAAGACTTGAAAAACGTGGAAAATGAGAAAATCACACTTCAGGACCCAGAATATGCCGAGAAATGCTGAAAAACCTGAAAATAAAAAATTCACAAGTCGGATCCAGAATACGGCAAGGAACCTTGAAAAAAGTGGAAAATGAGAAAAACACACTCTATTACCAAGAATATGGCAAGAAATACTAAAAAACGTGGAAAAGTAAAAATTCACACTGAAGGACCTGGAAAATGGCAAGAAAACCTGAAAAAAAGGAGAATTAAAAACTCACACTTAAGGACCCCAGAATATGGCGAGAAAACCTGAAAAACAAGGAAAATTAAAAACTCACACTGAAGGACCCAGAATATGGCTAGAAAACCTGAAAAAAGTAGAAAATTAAAAATTCACACTGAAGAAACCCGAATAGAGCGAGAAAACCTGAAAAGGGTGGAAAATGAGAATAATCATAATGCAGGACCCAGAATTGTGAAAAAAAAAAAAAACATGAAAAAAGTCGAAAACGAGAAAATCACACGGTAGGAACCAGAATATGCCGAGAAAACCTGAAAAACATGGAAAATTAAAAATACACGCTGTAAGACCCAGAATATGGCGAAAAACCCTGAAAAAAGTAGAAAATTAAAAGCTCACACTGAAGGACCCCAAATATGACGAAAAAACCTGAAAAAGGTAGAAATTGAGAAAAACACACTGTAGGAACCAGAATTACGAAAAAACTTGAAAAAACTTGGAAAATTAGAATATCACACTGCAGGACCCAGAATATGCTGAGAAACCCTGAAAAACATCAAAATTAAAAAATCTAACTTTTGGACGAGATATGTCGAGAAACCATGAAAAAAGTGGAAAATTAAAATTCACACTGTTTTACCCAGAAAGAATATGGCAAGAAACCCTGAAAAACGTGAAAAATTTTAAATTCACACTGTAGGACGCAAAATATGGCCAGAAACCCTAAAAAAAAGTAAAAAATTAATATATCACACTGAAGGACCCCGGATATGGCGAGAAAACCAGAAAAAGTTGGATTATGAGAAAATCACACCTTAGGACCCAGGATTGCGAAAAAATTGAAAAACGGGGGAAAATGAGAAAATCACACTGTAGGACCCAGAATATGCCGAGAAACCCCTGAAAAACGTGGAAAATTAAAAATACACGCTGTAGGACCCAGAATATGGCAACAAACACTGAAAAAAGAGTAGATAATTAGAAACTCACACTGAAGGACCACGAATATGGCGAGAAAACCTGAAAAAGGTGGAAAATGGGAAAATCGCAATGTAGGACCCCAGAATATGCCGAGAAACCCTGAAAAACGTGAAAATTAAAAATTCACAATGTCAGACAAAGAATATGGCAAGAAACCATGAAAAAAGTGGAAAATGAGAGAATCACACTGTATTACCAAGAATATGTTGAGAAAACCTGAAAAATGAGGAAAATTAAACACTCACACTGAAGAACCCAGAATATGGCGAGAAACCATGAAAAAAATGGGAAAATTAAAAACTCACACTGAAGGACCAGAAATATGATGAAAAACCCTGAAATATGTGGAAAATTAAAAAAATCACACTGTAGGACCTGGAATATGACAGAAAAGCTGAAAAAAGTAGAAAATGAAAACTCACACTAAAGGACCCGGAATATGGCGAAAAAAGCTGAAAAATGTTGAAAATGAGAAAATCACACTGTAGGACCAAGAATTACGAAAAAACTTGTAAAACGGGAAAATGAGAAAAGCACACTATATGACCCAGAATATGCCGAGAAACCCTGAAAAACATCGAATATTAAAAATACACGCTGTAGGACCCAAAATAAGGCAAGAAACCCTGAAAAAAGTAAGTAATTTAAAACTCTCACTGAAGGACCCGGAATATGGTGAGAAAACCTGAAAAAGGTGGAAAATGAGAAAATCACACTGTAGGACCCAGAATATGCCAACAAACCCTAAAAAATCTGAAAATTCATAATTCACACTGTCGGACCCAGAATATGGCGAGAAACCATGAAAAAAGTGGAAAACTTAAAACTCACACTGAAGAACCGTGAATATGATGAAAACCCTGAAAAATGTAGAAAATTAAAAACTCACACTGTAGGACCTGGAATATGACAGAAAAGCTGAAAAAAGTAGAAAATAAAAACTCACACTGAAGGACCCCAAATATGGCTAGAAAACCTGAAAAATGTGCAAAATTAGAAAATCACACTGCAGGTCCCAGAATATGCCGAGAAACCCTGAAAAACGTGAAAATTAAAAATTCACACTGTTGGACACAGAATATGGCGAGAAATACTGAAAAACGTGGAAAATTAAAAATTCAAACTGAAGAAACTGCAATATGGCAAAAAAAAAAAACTGGAAAACGTGGAAATGAGAAAAGTACACTGAATATGACCAAAAAACCTGAAAAACGTGCAATATTAAAAATTCACAATTAAGGACCCGGAGAATGGCGAGAAAACCTGAAAAACGTGGAAAATTAAAAATTAACACTGAAGGACCTGGAATATGGTGAGAAAAACTGAAAAATTAGAAAATAAAAAACTCACACTGAAGGACCCCAAATATGGCAAGAAAACCTGAAAAAAGTAGCAAATTAAAAATTCACACTGAAGGACCCAGAATATGGCAATAAAACCTGAAAAACGAGGAAAATTAAAAACTCACACTGAAGGACCCAGAATATGGTGAGAAAACATAAAAAAGTAGAAAATTAAAAATTCACACTGAAGGACCCCGAATATGGTGAGAAAACCTGAAATGTGGAAAATGAGAAAATCGCATTGTAGAACACAGAATATGCTGACAAACCCTGAAAAACATGAAAATTAAAAACTCACACTGTCGGACACAGAATATGGCGAGAAACCATGAAAAAAATGGAAATTTAAAAATTCACACTTTACCCAGTATATGGTATGAAATTCTGAAAAACCTGAAAAATTATAAATTCACAATGAAGTACCTGGAATATGGCAAGAAAACCTGAAAAACGTGGAAATGAGAAAATTACACAGTAGGACCCATAATATGACGAAAAAAATTGAGAAACGAGGAAAATTAAAAATTCACACTGAAGGACCCGTAATATGGCGAGAAAACCTGAAAAACGAGGAAAATTAAAAACCTGAAAAAGGTTGAAAATGAGAAAATCACACTGTGGGACCCAGAATATGGCGAGAAATCCTGAAAAAGTAGAAATTAAAAAACACACACTGAAAGACCACGAATATGGCGATAAAGCCTGAAAAACGTGGAAATGAGAAAATCACAATGTAGAACCAGAATGTGAGGAAGAAACCTGAAAAACGTGGAAAATTAAAAATTCACACTGTAGGACCCAGAATATGGCGAGAAACACTGAAAAATATTGAAAATTAAAAATTCACACTATATGACCAGAATATGGCAAGAAACCTTGAAAAACGTGGAAAATTAAAAATTCACACTATATTACCCAGAATATGGCGAGAAATACTGAAAAACGTGGAAAATTAAAAATTCACACTGAAGGACCTGGAATATGGTAGGAAAATCTGAAAAACGTGGAAATGAGAAAATCACACTGTAGGACCAAGGATATGACAAAAAAAAACCTGAAACACGTGGCAAATTAAAAATTCACACTGAAGGACTCCGACTATGGCGAGAAAACCTGAAAAAGGTTGAAAATGAGAATAATCACACTTTAGGAGCCAGAATTGAAAAAAAAAAAAAAAACTTGAAAATCTTCGAAAATGAGAAAATCACACTCTAGGTCCCAGAATATGCCGAGAAACCCTGAAAAAACTACAAAATTACAAACTTAAACTGAATAACCCCAGATATGGAGATAAAACCTGAAAAAGGAGGAAAATGAGAAAATCACACTGTAGGACCCAGAATTACGAAAAAAACTTGAAAAACCTGGAAAATAAAAATTCACATTGAAGAACCCGGAATATGGTGATGAAACCTAAAATCGAGGAAAATTCAAAACTCACACTGTAGACTAGGAATATGGCCAGATACACTGAAAAATGGGGAAAATGAAAAATTCACACTGTAGGACCCAGAATATGGTGAGAAACCCTGAAATAAGTAGGAAATTAAAAACTCTCACTGAAGTACCTGGAATATGGCGAGAAAACCTGAAAAAGGTGGAAAATGAGAAAATTACATGGTAAGACCCAGAAATGTGAAAAAACTTGAAAAAAGTGGAAAATGTGAAAATCACACTGTAGGACCCAGAATATGCCTAGAAACACTGAAAAACGTGGAACATTAAAAATACACGCATTAGGACCCAGAATATGTCGAGAAACCCTGAAAAAAGTAGAAAATTAAAAACCCACACTGAAGGATCGCGAATATGATGAAAAAACCTGAAAAACGTGGAAATGAGAAAATCACACTGTAGGACCGAGAATATGACGAAAAAACTTGAAAAACGTGGAAAATTAAAAATTCACACTGAAGGACCCGTATATGGCGAGAAAACCTGAAAAAAGTAGATAATTAAAAATTCACACTGAAGGACCCCGAATATGGGGAGAAAACCTGAAATAGGTGGAAAATGAGAATAATCACACTGTAGGATCAAGAATTGAGAAAAAACATGAAAAAAGTCAAAAATGAGAAAATCACACTGTAGGATCAAGAATATGCTGAGAAACACTGAAAAACGTGGAAAATTAAAAATACATGCTGAAGGACCCAGAATATGGCGAGAAACCGTGAAAAAAGTAGAAAATTAAAAACTCACACTGGAGGATCCCAAATATGGCGAGAAAACCTGAAAAGAATAGAAAATTAAAAATTCACACTGAAGAACCCCGAATATGGCAAGAAAACCTGAAAAAAGTAGAAAATTAAAAACTTACACTGTCAGACCCAGAATATGGCAAGAAACCCTGAAAAAAGTAGAAAATTAAAAAGTCACAGTGAAGGACCCCAAATATGGCGAGAAAACCGGAAAAAGGTGGAAAATGAGAAAATCACACTGTAGGACTCAGAATTATGAAAAAACTTGAAAGACCTGGAAAAAGAGAAAATCACACTGCAGGACACAGAATATGCCGAGAAACCCGGAAAAACATGAAAATTAAAAATTCTAACTGTCGGACCTAGATTATGGCGAGAAATCAAAAAACAAGTGGAAAATTAAAATTTCACACTGTATTACCCAGAATATGCCGAGAAAGACTGAAAAATGTGGAAAATTAAAATTCACATAGAAGGACCTGGAATATGGCAAGAAAACCTGAAAAAGGTGGAATATGAGAATAATCACACTGTAGGACCCAGAATTGCGAAAAAACTTGAAAAACGTCGAAAATGAGAAAATCATACTGTAGGACCCAGAATATGCAGAGAAACCCTGAAAAACGTGAAAAATTAAACATACACGCTGTAGGACCCAGAATATGGCAATAAACCCTGAAAAAAGTAGAAAATTAAAAATTCAAACTGGAGTGACCTGCCCTGCAGGGAGCGCCATCTTGGCTCCGGGGCTCCACCGAACTTAGTCTGTACAGGTCAGAGTAAGGACCACAGAGGCAGACAGCTTCTGGGACAGGCGGGAGCCACAGAGCCGCTGAGGCAGCACCCTTTTGGGGATGCAGACATCCGGCATTCTCCCAGCCGGAGGACGGTGACCTGCCCACAGGGAGCGCCATCTTGGCTCCGGGACTCCACCGAACTTAGTCTGTACAGGTCAGAGTGAGGACCACAGAGGCAGACAGCTTCTGGGACAGGCAGGAGCCACAGAGCCACTGAGGCAGCACCCTTTTGGGGCCGCAGACATCCGGCACCCTCCCAGCCGGAGGACAGTGACCTGCCCTGCAGGGAGCACCATCTTTGCTCCTGGACTCCGCCGAACTCAGTCTGTACAGGTCAGAGTAAGGACCACAGAGGCAGACAGCTTCTGGGACAGGTGGGAGCCACAGAGCCGCTGAGGCAGCACCCTTTTGGGGCTGCAGACATCCGGCACCCTCCCAGCCGGAGGACAGTGACCTGCCCTGCAGGGAGCGCCATCTTGGCTCCGGGACTCCGCCGAACTTAGTCTGTACAGGTTAGAGTGAGGACCACAGAGGCAGACAGCTTCTGGGACAGGCGGGATCCACAGAGCCTCTGAGACAGCACCCTTTTGGGGCCACAGACATCCGGCACCCTCCTAGCTGGAAGACAGTGGTCTGCCCTGCACAGGAGCCCTCTGCCTCAGGAGCAGGGAGCACATCTTGGATCCAGGACTCCACTGAACTTAGGAACTTAGTCTGCACAGCTGAGAGTGTGCACCACAGAAGCCTACAGCTTCTGTGACCTGCCAAAACAACACAGCATCTGGGAAAGGTCCTGTTTTCCGCCTTCTTCTTCGGCCAGGAGGAGGTCCAAACGCCGGATATCTGTACACCTTCCCTTTAAGAGGAAAGCTTGTCAGCAGGGAGTGCTCTAACCACTGAAACTCAGAGGAGAGAGCCTGTCTCCCAGGTCTGCTGACAGACGATACTCAGAATCACCAGAAGAACAACCTCTGAACAGAGACAACTATAACAACTCCAGAGATTACCAGATGGCGAGAGGTAAACGTAAGAATCTTACTAACAGAAACCAAGACCACTCACCATCATCAGGACCCAGCACTCCCACGTCGCCCAGTGCAGGGCACCCCAACACACCTGAAAAGCTAGACCTGGATTTAAAAGCATATCTCATGATGATGGTAGAGGACATCAAGAAGGACTTTAAAGAACTACAGGAGAACATGGCTAAAGAGTTACAAGTCCTTAAAGAAAAACAGGAAAACACAACCAAACTGGTAGAAGTCCTTAAAGAGAAACAGGAAAACACATCCAATCAGATGATGGAAATGAACAAAACCATACTAGACCTAAAAAGGGAAGTAGACACAATAAAGAAAACCCAAAATGAGGCAACACTGGAGATAGAAACCCTAGGAAAGAAATCTGGAACCATAGATACGAGCATCAGCAACAGAATACAAGAGATGGAAGAGAGAATCTCAGGTGCAGAAGATTGCATAGAGAACATCGGCACAACAATCAAGGAAAATGGAAAATGCAAAAAGATCCTAACTCAAAACATCCAGGAAATACAGGACACAATGAGAAGACCAAACCTACGGATAATAGGAGTGGATGAGAATGAAGATTTTCAACTCAAAGGACCAGCAAACATCTTCAACAAAATTATAGAAGAAAACTTCCCAAATCTAAAGAAAGAGATGCCCATGAACATACAAGAAGCCTACAGAACTCCAAATAGGCTGGACCAGAAAAGAAATACCTCCCGACACATAATAATCAGAACAACAAATGCACTAAATAAAGATAGAATACTAAAAGCAGTAAGAGAAAAAGGCCAAGTAACATATAAAGGCAAGCCTATCAGAATTACACCAGATTTTTCACCAGAGACTATGAAAGCCAGAAGATCCTGGACAGATGTTATACAGACACTAAAAGAACACTAATTCCAGCCCAGGCTACTATACCCAGCCAAACTCTCAATTAACATAGATGGAGAAACCAAAGTATTCCACGACAAAACCAAATTCACACATTATCTCTCCACGAATCCAGCCCTTCAAAGGATAATAACAGGAAAAAACCAATACAAGGACAGGAACCACGCCCTAGAAACAACAAGAAGGTAATCCCTCAACAAACCTAAAAGAAGACAGCCACAAGAACAGAATGCCAACTTTAACAACAAAAATAACAGGAATCAACAATTACTTTTCCTTAATATCTCTTAATATCAATGGACTCAACTCCCCGATAAAAAGACATAGACTAACAACCTGGCTACACAAACAAGACCCAACATTTTGCTGCTTACAGGAAACTCATCTCAGAGAAAAAGATAGACACTACCTCAGAATGAAAGGCTGGAAAACAATTTTCCAAGCAAATGGTATGAAGAAACAAGCTGGAGTAGCCATTCTAATATCTGATAAGATTGACTTCCAACCCAAAGTCATCAAAAAAGACAGGGAGGGGCACTTCATATTCATCAAAGGTAAAATCCTCCAAGAGGAACTATCAATCCTGAATATCTATGCTCCAAATACAAAGCCAGCCTCATTCATTAAAGAAACTTTAGTAAATCTCAAAGCACACATTGCACCTCATACAATAATAGTGGGAGACTTCAACACACCACTTTCACCAATGGACAGATCATGGAAACAGAAACTAAACAGGGACACAGTGAAACTAACAGAAGTTATGGATCAAATGGATCTGGTAGATATCTACAGAACATTTTACCCTAAAACAAAAGGATACACCTTCTTCTCAGCACCTCATGGTACCTTCTCCAAAATTGACCATGTATGTGGGGCGCCACCCCACATCGTCGCCATTATAAGATGGCGCCGACATCGCCTGCCTCTGGAGATGAACAAGTGATCCGCGCATGTGCTGGCATTAACCGTTCATGGTGCCAGGTGCCCGCCTGACAACGTCACCTCGGGTGACAAGAATTTGGCCTATAGGGAATCGCCACGTCCGAGGCGAGAGAAATCTCCTATTTAAGGGAGGCGGTTTTCGGGCTTGGGGTCTCCGCCTTGAGAAGCTGATGCTCTCCCTCTCAAGACGCATTAAAGCTTGCCACAGAAGGATCCTGTTTGTGTGCCGCGTTGTTTCTTGCTGGCGGGAAAATTAGCGCGGGACATTTGGTGCCGAAAAACCCGGGAATTGTGACCAGACCATCGTCAGCACCTTCGGAGACCCCTCGGCGACGGGGAGGGTTCAGAACTGTGGCTAGACTACGCATCGGAAAGGTATGCCTGAACATGAACTCTTTTCTTTAACTCTTTCCCAGGCATTGGGTTTGTCCGGATTGTGGTTTGGATTTCCAGAGGCCATTATCATCGTTATTTTAGCTCTTCTACTCTTCCTCCTGGCCAGTTATATCTGTGAACATAGGCGGTGGTGTTAACAAGTTTCCAACAGCATATCAGTCCGTTGTAGATAAGCGGCGTTGCACTCCATCGCGGCGCCAAATTAGTCTCTGGTAAATAAAAGAGCAGAAAGGCGAGCCGTACTTTCGGTTTCTCGCTGTTGCCGTAAGTCGGACGTAGATAAGCCGTGGGCCGCGCCAAGACATCTTTTTGATTCTAAAAGTGACTTAAGGCGGACGTAGATAAGCTGCGGTTACTTTTGACCCGTTATGGGGTCGTCACAGTCAATCCAAACATCACTTGAAAATCTCCTTAAGAAAAGAGACCTAAAGCTAGGGGACAAGGTTCTTAAGCACTTTGTTGAGGAGGTAGATAGAGTTGCCCCTTGGTATGCCGTTTCTGGCTCCTTGACCTTGGCCTCATGGAAAAAATTGGGGAAGGATCTTGATCTGTGCCCCGACTTACGTATGGGCACCAAAGCAGTTTGGAAGATGATCAAAAACTGCCTTGAGGATGAAACATGTGAGGAAGTCAGAAAAAAGGGACAAATAGCGTTGGAGACCGTTCAGGATGGCATGTCAGAATCTGAGCGTAGTGAGAGGATGGGTGCACGTGCACAAACTAGGAAGAGGATCCCAAAGAATAAAAGTGAAAAAGGACCTCCCAGGAAGCCTAAGAGGGCGGGAGAGAGGGGAACAAGCAGTATACCTGCCTCCCCACATGAGGAATCGGACTCTGAGGGAGTACCGATTTTTCAACCTATATTTAAGCCTGGGTTGTACCCAACCCAAGAGCTTGAAGCACTCAATATTCAAAGCTCTGAAGAGTCATCCGGAGCAGAGAGTGGGAGACTAGATACAGAGGAAGAGGAAGAACTTGATGAGGAAGCAACCAGATATGAGAGAGAGAGGTATTATCCTGATGAGAGGCCGTTAAATAAACGGACCTCTAAACCTGCCATTTCAACAAAACCTAATGCTTTACCCAGGAATCCCGTACAGACAGTTCCCTCTGCCCCACCACCTTATGAGATACGCCCTAAAGCTTTCTCATTGTTACCTGAAAAGGTGCATCACAAGCTCAGGCTCGCTTACCCTGTCTATGAGCAAGATGGTGGGAGAGTATATGCTCCTGTTGATTATAACCAAATAAAGGAGCTTGCAGAATCAGTTAGAAAGTTTGGAGCAAATGCCAGTTTTACTCTAATGCAGTTAGATCGACTGGCATTAACCGCCCTGACGCCCAGTGACTGGCAAACAGTGGCGAAAGCTGTGCTACCAAGCATGGGACAATACATGGAATGGAAGGCCCTATGGCATCAGGCGGCACAGGCCCAGGCTAGGACTAATGCCGCAGCCCTGACCCCAGAGCAAAGAGACTGGACCTTTGAACTCCTTACAGGACAGGGTCCTTATGCAGCAGATCAGGTCAATTATCATTGGGGAGCTTATGCCCAAATATCCAGTACTGCTATACGAGCATGGAAATCACTCAACCGTAAAGGAGAAACTAGTAATCAGCTCACCAAGATTATACAGGGACCTCAGGAACCATTCTCAGACTATGTGGCCAGGATGATGGAGGTAGCAGGAAAGATTTTCGGGGATCCTGATTGTGCCGGACCCTTTATAGAGCAATTAATCTTTGAACAAGCCACTCAGGAGTGCAGAAGTGCAATAGCGCCGAGGAAAAACAAGGGATTGTCAGAATGGCTTAGAATATGTAGAGAGATTGGTGGACCATTGAGTAACTCTGGGCTCGCCGCAGCCATTTTACAGGCACAAAGGCGACCTCCCCCTACAGGGGGCAGCAGTCGCACCTGCTTCAACTGTGGGAAATCAGGGCATCTCGCAAAAGATTGCCGGGCACCTAAGCAAAACCAGAGAACTCTTACCCTATGTTCCCGATGTGGAAAGGGTTACCATCCAGTCAGTCAATGCAGATCAACTAGAGACATTAAAGGCAACCTCCTCCCGCCTGCTATCCCTGTTAGACAGGAGCCAAAAAACGGGCCTGCGGGCCCCCGGCCCCGGGGCCCTCAAAAATACGGGACCCAATTCGCTGGGACCAGTTCCCTGAGCGAGGAGGCAGATCAAGCCAAGGCACAAGAATGGACTTGTGCGCCACCACCTCAATCTTATTAACACCTCAGATGGGGGTTCAACCTGTCCCTGCCATGCCCTTAGGGCCTCCCATACCGGACAACGCGGTGGGACTTATCATTGGCCGTGGTGCCCTTACCGCATGCGGACTAATAGTCCATCCAGGCATAACTGATAATCAACACATCCCAAATATGCAGATTCTATGCTCCAGCCCTCATGGTGTATTTTCTATTAAAAAAGGGGACAGGATTGCTCAGCTCCTCCTCCTCCCGCTGCTGGGAGAATTACCCCATCAAGATAAAAAACTTATGGGATCTTCAGAAATGGATTCGGCCTATTTGACATTGTCACTTGATTCGCGCCCGAAATTAATCCTTAACATAAATGGTAAAAATTTTGAGGGCATTCTTGACACCGGAGCTGATAAGAGTATTATTTCCACACATTGGTGGCCTAAAGCTTGGCCAGTGACAAAATCTTCTCATTCTTTACAAGGCCTGGGGTATCAATCCAGTCCAGACATTAGTACCAACCGGCTGGTCTGGACGTCACCAGAGGGTTTAAAAGGATGCTTTTCCCCCTACGTTCTACCCCTACCTGTATATCTCTGGGGGAGAGATGTCATGACAGATTTAGGACTGACTCTGACCAATGATTATTCATTACGTCTTAGAGAAATGATGGAGAAAATGGGTTATCAAGAAGGCCAGGGTTTGGGACGCCATGAACAAGGCGAACCGCGCCCAATCTCACACAAGGCCAATAAGGACAGAGCAGGCCTGGGTTTTTCCTAGGCGCCACTGAGGCAGTACGACCTATACCATGGAAAACGGAGGATCCTGTGTGGGTTCCTCAGTGGCCGCTAACCTCCGAGAAATTGAGCGTTGTAACACAAATTATTGCAGAACAACTAAAACTCGGCCATATTGAACCCTCTACTTCCCCCTGGAACACCCCCATATTTGTAATAAAGAAAAAGTCTGGCAAATGGCGTCTGTTACATGATTTAAGAGCTATAAATGGACAGATGTCCCTGTTAGGGCCTGTACAGAGAGGATTACCTATGCTGTCCGCCCTTCCTAAGGGCTGGAACATCCTCATTATAGACATCAGAGATTGCTTTTTTTCCATACCGTTACACCCTGCGGATAGACCTCGCTTTGCCTTTAGTGTCCCCTCTATCAATCATACAGAGCCAGATAAGAGGTATCAATGGAGAGTCTTGCCCCAAGGGATGGCCAATAGCCCTACTATCTGCCAACTGTATGTAGACCAAGCACTCGCCCCGATAAAGAGACAATTTCCACAAATAGTGTCTATCCATTACATGGATGACGTCCTGCTTTGCCATAAGAATCCATCTGTACTGCAACAGGTTTTTCCTGTGTTACAGAAAACATTAGAGCAATGGGGGCTACATATAGCCACTGAAAAGGTGCAATTGGCAGACTCTGGACAGTTTCTAGGTTCTTTTATACAGCCCAACATTATTAAGCCACAAAAAATAGAAATCAGGATGGATAATTTACATACTTTAAATGACTTTCAAAAATTGTTGGGAGATATCAATTGGCTTAGACCTTTTTTAAAAATCCCTTCAACAGAATTGAAACCCCTGTTTGATATCTTGGAAGGGGATTCTCATATCACCTCTCCTAGAAAATTGAATCCTTTGGCAGTGGAGGCACTTAATAAAGTAGAAAAAGCAATAAGTCAAGCGCAGCTTGTTAGAATAGATTATTCCAAGCCGGTTTTGTTATGTATCTTGGACACTCGAGGCTTACCAACTGCTGTCATTTGGCAAGAGGGGCCCCTATGCTGGGTTCATCCACAAGCCTCCCCTGCAAAGATTATCGATTGGTATCCGGCCGCAGTAGCACAATTAGCATTAAAGGGATTAAAAATGACAATCAAATACTTCGGCCTTGAACCTAATATCATTGTCATTCCCTATACCCCTAATCAAATACAGGTGTTAGCTGCTGCTTCTAATGATTGGTCCATTCTATGTGTCACATTTAGTGGAAAATTTGATAATCATTATCCAAAGCACCCATTGTTACACTTTGCCCTGACCCATCCATTAGTTTTTCCCAAAGTAACAAGTCATTCCCCACTTAAAAATGGTCTTGTAATTTATACAGATGGCTCCAAAACCGGGCAAGGGGCCTATGTAGTTAATAACATTACCCATATCAGACAATATTCGGAGGTTTCCCCTCAAATTGTTGAGTGTTTGATAGTATTAGAAGTTTTACAGCAATTTGATTGCCCGCTCAATATTATTTCTGATTCCTTGTATGTGGTTAATGCAGTTCACCTGCTAGAAACTGCGGGCCTAATAAAACCTTCTAGTAGGGTAGCACAAACCTTTGAACAGATTAGAAACCTTCTATTACAAAGAAAACATCCCTTTTATATCGTACATATGAGAGCCCATTCTGGACTCCCTGGCCCCATGACAGAGGGTAATGAGCTGGCAGATCAGGCTACGTGACTTGTGGCCACAGCACTATCCTCACCACTAGAGGCCGCCAAAAATTTTCATAGTAAGTTTCATGTTACCTCTGAAACACTTCGCCGGCGCTTCTCTTTAACAAG
Source organism: Mus caroli (assembly GCF_978045245.1). Taxonomy (NCBI): domain Eukaryota; kingdom Metazoa; phylum Chordata; class Mammalia; order Rodentia; family Muridae; genus Mus; species Mus caroli. The sequence continues at coordinate 11,291 of NW_028227708.1, read as the reverse complement.
GAAAGAAGCCCGCGAGATAGTCACACAGTGCCAAAACTGTTGTCAGTTTCTGCCCACACCTCATTATGGTGTCAATCCGAGGGGACTCTCCCCCCTACAAGTTTGGCAGATGGATGTCACTCATATTGCATCTTTTGGTAAGACGCAATACGTTCATGTGTCTATTGACACTTGTTCTGGTGTGTTATTTGCAACTCCACTTTCAGGAGAAAGGACATCTCATGTAATTCAACATTGCCTCGAGGCCTGGAGTGCCTGGGGTAGACCAAAATGTCTTAAGACAGACAATGGACCTGCTTATACCTCAAATAAATTCAAACAATTCTGTGCACAAATGCAGGTGACCCATATCACTGGACTTCCTTATAACCCTCAAGGACAAGGCATCATTGAAAGAGCTCATCGAACGCTCAAATCCTATTTATTTAAACAGAAAGGGGGAGCGATAACAGAGTTGCCCCCTGGCCCAAGAGTGGCACTATCCATGGCACTCTTTACTCTAAATTTCTTAAACCTGGACGATGCAGGAAGGAGCGCTGCAGAGCGCCACTGCTCGGAACCAAAGAGACCAAAAGAATTGGTAAAATGGAAGGATGTGTTAACAAATCAATGGAAAGGCCCGGATCCTATCCTAATAAGATCCAGGGGAGCTGTTTGTGTCTTTCCACAGAGTGAACAAAATCCTTTTTGGATCCCGGAGCGGCTAACACGAAGTATAAACCAAGAAGATGATCATTCTCCTGACCTTTCTGTGGATAACCCTAGCGCCAACGATAAGGACACATGAGTTTCGATGGGGAATCATGTCAACCTTCCCACTTCCAATGCCGGTGATGTATAACGCCCAAGTTTTCCCTCGCTTGTTTACTACTGATAAAGAATTAGGCCTTCCGTTTTTGCCCTGGGATTCTCAAATAGAACGAGTAGTGGATAATAGAACTCACTACCTTCTGGGTAGCCTATGCTTTAGCATCAATGGGACGGTGCCCAGTTATATTGGGTTACATACTCAATCTATGTCAAATATTATTAATGGATGGACAAATGCTACACATTGGGGCGGGAATTTTACAGAATTATTTGGAACCTGGCCCCGGGCTAATTATTCTGAAGGTCTCAGACAACCAAAGTTGGCCCCGTTCTGCCATGCAAAGGAGGACTCGCATTCCCCTTTGCCTTGGTCAGGATGCCAATCTCGTATGGTGGGAAAAATTAGAGATTATTTTTCCATTTCCCCACCCTTATTAGATAACACAGGAAATGTTGTAAGCATCAATGAAGAAGAAAACTTGGGTTCTTCGGGGAGCCCTTTTGACCTTTGGATCTTGTGTGGCATTAATGGTAGTTGCACAGACTTGTCTCCTGTATCCATGCTTCTGGGAGGGAAGGTAGAGAAGGGAAGTCTGAGCTTCCCCTTAAATAAATCCAATAAGCATGGCATTCAGAGCACAATAATCCGCAAACCTATTATATCCTATTCCCCCGCACCAATATGCGTATGGCCCCCTTTTCTTTAGATTGTTAGTAATGCTTCCTTGCCAAGTAATTCCGATAAGCTTGATTGTATGATGCAGCCATGTTATTATGTTCTGTGCTGGAATGCTTCTGAGTTCCCCTTGGCCCTGGTAGCACGCCTGCCCCGATTTGTGCCTGTTCCTGTGGAGGCCCCAAGTTCAATGGCATTATTCAGAGAAAGGAGAGATTTTGGAATTTCTGCCGTAATTGTGGGCATCATCGCAGCCACCGCTGTAACATCATCGGTTAATGCTTCGGCCCTGACCCTTTCGGGCACGGTGCAGTCGGCTGCCACCATAAATAAATTGTCCTCTACGGTGACCACGGCCATGGAGGCTGGACATCTAGCTTATACCCAGATTCAAGGCAGGTTATTGCTAGTGAATCAACGCATAGATTTAGTCCAAGAGCAATTAGATGTTTTGTGGCAAGTTGCCCAATTAGGGTGCGAAAGAAGATTGCCAGGTCTTTGTGTGACCTCTGTACAGTATGACAATTTCACACGGGCTGCTAATCTTTCTAAAGCTTTATCCCAGCATTTGTTACAGAATTGGACAGTTGAATTTGACCAGACCCTGCGGGAACTCCGAACAGCGATATTACAAATCAACTCCACCCGCCTAGACCTGTCCCTCACCAAAGGCCTCGCCTCCTGGATTTCTTCAGCATTTTCTTATTTTAAAGAGTGGGTGGGGGTGGGAATGTTTGGAGCATTTTTCTGCCTCGGACTGGGCTTTATGCTTTGGCTAATTTGCAAAATTTATAGTAAAAACAAGAGAGAAAAAATTATGATAACTCAGGCACTCATGGCCTTAGAGCATGGAAGGTCAGCGGAAGTCTGGCTTGCGGCACTAAAACGGCAGTAGATGTTAGCAGCCGGTCGCCGGCCAGGCAGCTCTTGCACCCTCAGCATCTCTATGCGTCGCACGAGGATGAGTGCCCGGTTTGAGCAGCCCATGAGGGTTGTTGAGCTAAGCATCGCACAGAGAGATACCCCCGCTCTCTCTGGGAAGCATGCCGTCTTGAAAAGGGTTGCCTGTCCTAGTGTCCCTTCCTCAAGAAAAACGACAGAGAGATCGGTCAGGAGTATGTCGGGTCCCACCTAGAGCCTAGACAAGACCCCTGCACATATCTTTTGTTTTTAAATTATCTTTGGGGATTCGGCCTCTACTTCCGCCCTCCTTGAATGGGTGGCTGGCTTGCCTTTGTATAGAAAAGGGGGAGATGTGGGGCGCCACCCCACATCGTCGCCATTATAAGATGGCGCCGACATTGCCTGCCTCTGGAGATGAACAAGTGATCCGCACATGTGCTGGCATTAACCGTTCATGGTGCCAGGTGCCTGCCTGACAACGTCACCTCGGGTGACAAGAATTTGGCCTATAGGGAATCGCCACGTCCGAGGCGAGAGAAATCTCCTATTTAAGGGAGGCGGTTTTCGGGCTTGGGGTCTCCGCCTTGAGAAGCTGATGCTCTCCCTCTCAAGACGCATTAAAGCTTGCCACAGAAGGATCCTGTTTGTGTGCCGCGTTGTTTCTTGCTGGCGGGAAAATTAGCGCAGGACACATGTAATTGGGCACAAAACAGGACTCAACAGATACAAAAATATTGAAATTGTCCCATGCATCCTATCAGATCACCATGGACTAAGGCTGATCTTCAATAACAAAATAAATAATAGAAAGCCAACATTCACGTGGAAACTGAACAACACTCTTCTCAATGATACCTTGGTCAAGGAAGGAATAAAGAAAGAAATCAAGGACTTTTTAGAGTTCAATGAAAATGAAGCCACAACATACCCAAACTTATGGGACGCAATGAAAGCATTTCTAAGAGGAAAACTCATAGCTCTGAGTGCCTCCAAAAAGAAACTAGAAAGAGCACACATTAGCAGCTTGACAACACACCTAAAAGCACTAGAACAAAAGGAAGCAAATTCACCCAAGAGGAGTAGACGGCAGGAAATAATCAAACTCAGGGGCGAAATCAATCAAGTGGAAACAAGAAGAACTATTCAAAGAATCAACCAATCAAGGAGCTGGTTCTTTGAGAAAATCAACAAGATAGATAAACCCTTAGCCAGACTCACTAGAGGGCACAGGGAAAGTATTCTAATTAACAAAATCAGGAATGAAAAAGAAGACATAACAACAGATCCTGAAGACATCCAAAACACCATCAGATCCTTCTACCAAAGGCTATACTCAACAAAACTGGAGAACCTGGATGAAATGGAGAAGTTCCTAGACAGATACCAGGTACCAAAGTTGAACCAAGATCAGGTTAATGATCTAAACAGCCCTATATCCCCCAAAGAAATAGAAGCAGTCATTAATAGTCTCCCAACCAAAAAAAGCCCAGGACCAGATGGGTTTAGTGCAGAGTTCTATCAGACCTTCAAAGAAGATCTAATCCCAGTTCTTCACAAACTATTCCACAAAATAGAAACAGAAGGTACTCTACCCAACTCATTCTATGAAGCCACAATTACTCTGATACCTAAACCACAAAAAGACCCAATAAAGATAGAAAACTTCAGACCAATATCCCTTATGAATATTGATGCAAAAATACTCAATAAAGTTCTTGCTAACCGAATCCAAGAACACATCAAAACAATCATCCATCCTGACCAAGTAGGTTTCATCCCAGGGATGCAGGGATGGTTCAATATACGGAAATCCATCAATGTAATCCAGTATATAAACAAACTCAAAGACAAAAACCACATGGTCATCTCGTTAGATGCGGAAAAAGCATTTGACAAGATCCAACACCCATTCATGATAAAAGTCTTGGAAAGATCAGGAATTCAAGGCCCATACCTAAACATGATAAAAGCAATCTACAGCAAACCAGTAGCCAACATCAAAGTAAATGGTGAGAAGCTTGAAGCAATCCTTCTAAAATCAGGGACCAGACAAGGCTGTCCACTTTCTCCATACCTATTCAACATAGTACTTGAAGTCCTAGCCAGAGCAATTCGACAACAAAAGGAAATCAAAGGGATACAAATTGGAAAAGATGAAGTCAAAATATCACTTTTTGCAGATGATATGATAGTATATATAAGTGACCCTAAAAATTCGACCAGAGAACTCCTAAACCTGATAAACAGCTTCGGTGAAGTAGCTGGATATAAAATTAACTCAAACAAATCAATGGCCTTTCTCTACACAAAGAATAAACAGGCTGAGAAAGAAATTAGGGAAACAACACCCTTCTCAATACTCACAAATAACATAAAATATCTTGGCGTGACTCTAACTAAGGAAGTGAAAGATCTGTATAATAAGAACTTCAAGTCTCTGAAGAAAGAAATTCTAGAAGATCTCAGAAGTTTGAAAGATCTTCCATGCTCATGGATTGGCAGGATCAACATTTTAAAAATGGCTATCTTGCCAAAAGCAATCTACAGATTCAATGCAATCCCCATCAAAATTCCAACTCAATTCTTCAACGAATTAGAAAGTGCAATCTGCAAATTCATCTGGAATAACAAAAAACCTAGGATAGCAAAAACTCTTCTCAAGGATAAAAGAACCTCTGGTGGAATCACCATGCCAGACCTAAAGCTTTACTACAGAGCAATTGTGATAAAAACTGCGTGGTACTGGTATAGTGACAGACAAATAGACCAATGGAATAGAATTGAAGACCCAGAAATGAACCCACACACCTACGGTCACTTGATCTTCGACAAGGGAGCTAAAAACATCCAGTGGAAGAAAGACAACATTTTCAACAAATGGTGCTGGCACAACTGGTTGTTATCATGTAGAAGAATGCGAATCGATCCATTCCTATCTCCTTGTACTAAGGTCAAGTCTAAGTGGATCAAGGAACTTCACATAAAACCAGAGACACTGAAACTTATAGAGGAGAAAGTGGGGAAAAGCCTTGAAGATATGGGCACAGGGGAAAAATTCTTGAATAGAACAGCAATGGCTTGTGCTGTAAGATCAAGAATTGACAAGTGGGACCTCATGAAACTGCAAAGCTTCTGCAAGGCAAAAGACACCATCAATAAGACAAAAAAACCACCAACAGATTGGGAAAGGATCTTTCCCTATCCTAAATCAGATAAGGGTCTAATATCCAATATATATAAGGAACTCAAGAAGGTGGACTCCAGAAAGTCAAATAACCCCATTAAAAAATGGGGCTCAGAATTGAACAAAGAATTCTCACCTGAAGAATACCAAATGGCAGAGAAGCACCTGAAAAAATGTTCAACATCCTTAATCATCAGGGAAATGCAAATCAAAACAACCCTGAGATTCCACCTCACACCAGTCAGAATGGCTAAGATCAAAAATTCAGGTGACAGCAGATGCTGGCGGGGATGTGGAGAAAGAGGAACACTCCTCCATTGTTGGTGGGATTGCAAGCTTGTACAACCACTCTGGAAATCAGTCTGGCGGTTCCTCAGAAAATTGGACATAGTACTACCGGAGGATCCAGCAATATCTCTTCTGGGCATATATCCAGAAGATGTCCCAACCAGTAAGAAGGACACATGCTCCACCCTGTTCATAGCAGCCCTATTTATAATAGCCAGAAGCTGGAAAGAACCCAGATGTCCCTCAACAGAGGAATGGATACAGAAATTATGGTACATTTACACAATGGAGTACTATTCAGCTATTAAAAAGAATGAATTTATGAAATTCCTAGCCAAATGGATGGACCTGGAGGGCATCATCTTGAGTGAGGTAACAGAATCACAAAGGAACTCACACAATATGTATTCACTGATAAGTGGATATTAGCCCAAAACTTAGGATACCCAAGATATAAGATACAATTTGCTAAACGCATGAAACTCAAGAAGAATGAAGACCAAAATGTGGACACTGTGCCCCTTCTTAGAATTGGGAACAAAACACCCAGGGAAGGAGTTACAGAGACAAAGTTCGGAGCTGTGATGAAAGGATGGACCATCTAGAGACTGCCATATCCAGGGATCCATCCCATAATCAGCTTCTAAACGCTGACACCATTGCATACACTAGCAAGATTTTGCTGAAAGGACCCAAAGATAGCTGTCTCATGTGAGACTATGCAGGGGCCTAGCAAACACAGGAGTGGATGCTCACAGTCAGCTATTGGATGTAGCACAGGGCTCCCAATGGAGAAGCTAGAGAAAGTACCCAAGGAGCTAAAGGGATCTGCAACCCTATAGTTGGAACAACATGATGAACTAACCAGTACCCCGGAGCTCTTGTCTCTAGCTGCATATGTATCGAAAGATGGCCTAGTCGGCCATCACTGGAAAGAGAGGCCCATTGGACTTGCAAACTTTATATGCCCCAATATAGGGGAATGCCAGGGCCAATAGAATGGGAATGGGAGGGTAGGGAAGTGGGGGGCGGTATGGGGGACTTTTGGGATAGCATTGGAAATGTAATTGAGGAAAATATGTAATAAAAAAAAAAAACTCAAACTGAAGGACCCAGAATATGGCGAGAAAACCTGAAAAAGTTGGAAAATGTGAAAATCACACCTTAGGACCCAGAATTGCGAAAAAACTTGAAATAAGGGGAAAATGAGAAAATCACACTGTAGGACCCAGAATATGACGAGAAACCCTGAAAAACAACGAAAATTAAAAATACACGCTGTAGGACCCAGAATATGGCAAGAAACCCTGAAAAAAAGTAGATAATAAAAACTCACACTGAAGGACACAGAATATGGCGAGAAACACTGAAAAATTAGAAAGGTAAAAAATATGGCCAGAAAACCTTAAAAAGTTGTAAAATGAGAAAATCACACTGTAGGATTGAGAATTACAAAAAATCTAGAAAAACGTGGAAGATGAGAAAATCACACTGCAGGACCCAGAATATGCCAAGAAACCCTGAAAAACGTGAAAATTAAAAATTCACACTGTCGGACACAGAATATGGCGAGAAACCATCAAAAAAGTTGAAAATTTAAAACTCACACTGAATTACCCAGAATATGGCGAGAAATACTGAAACACATGGAAAATGAAAAATTCACACTGAAGGTCCCGGAATATGACAAGGAAACCTGAAAAACGTGAAAATGAGAAAATCACACTGTAGGACCCTGAATATGACGAAAAAACCTGAAAAACCTGGAAAATGAGAAAATCACACTGCAGAACACAGATAATGCCAAGAAACCCTGAAAAACGTGGATAATTAAAAATTTACACTGAAGGTCCCAGAATATGGCAGGGAAATTTGAAAAACGTGGAAATGAGAAAATCACACTGTAGGACCCAGAATATGACGAAAAAACCTGAAAAACGTGGAAAATTAAAAATTCACACTGAAGGATCTACAATATGGCAGAAAACCTGAAAAACAAAGAAAATTTAAAAATCACAATGAAGGACCCAGAATATGGAGAGAAAACCTGAAAAAACTAGAAAATTGAATATTCACACTGAAGGACCCCGAATATGGCGAGAAAACCTGAAAAAGGTGGAAAATGAGAAAATCACACTGCAGGACCCAGAATATGCCTAGAAACCCTGAAAAATGTGGAAAATTAAAAATTCACTCTTTAGGATCCATAATATGGCGAGAAACACTGAAAAACGTGGAAAATTAAAAGTTCACACTGAAGGACCCGGAATATGGCAGGAAAACCTGAAAAACGAGGAAAATTCAAAACACACACTGTAGTAACCAGAATATGGCGAGAAAACCTGAAAAAGTTGGAAAATGAGAAAATCACACTGTAGGACCTAGAATATGAAGAAAAAACTTGAAAAACGTGGAAAATTAAAAATACACCATGTAGGACACAGAATATGTCGAGAAACCCTGAAAAATTAGAAAATTAAAAACTCACACTTAAGGACCCCAAATATGGCGAGAGAACCTGAAAAAAATAGAAAATTAAAAATTCACACTGAAGGACCCAGAATTGCGAAAAAAAACTTGAAATCGTGGAAAATGAGAAAATCACACTGTAGGACCAAGAATATGCTGAAAAACCCTGAAAACGTGGAAAATTAAAAATACACGCTGTAGGACCCAGAATATGGCGAGAAACCCTGAAAAAAATATAAAATTACAAATTCACACTGAAGGACCCCAAATATGGCTAGAAAACCTGAAAAAGTTGAAAATGAGAAAATCACACTGCAGGACCCAGAATATGCCGAGAAACTCTGAAAAATGTGAAAATTAAAAATTCACACTCTTGGACACAGAATATGGCGAGAAATACTGAAAAACGTGGAAAATTAAAAATTCACACTGAAGGACCTGGAATATGGCAAGAAAACCTCAAAAACGTGGAAATGAGAAAATCACACTGTAGGTCCAAGAATATGACAGAAAAACCTGAAAATGGTGGAAAATGAGAATAATCACACTGTAGGCCCCAGATTTGAAAAAAAAAGTTGAAAAACGTCGAAAATGAGAAAATCACTCTGTAGGACCCAGAATATGCCGAGAAACCCTGAAAAACGTGAAAATTAAAAATTCACACTCTCAGACCCAGAATATTCTGAGAAACCCTGAAAAACGTGGAAAATTAAAAATACATGCTGTAGGACCCAGAATATGGCGAGAAACCCTGAAAACTTAGAAAAGTAAAAAATCAATGAAGGACCCCAATTATGGCGAGAAAACCTGAAAAAGGTGGAAAATGAGAAAATCACACTGTAGGACCCAGTATTATGAAAAAACTTGAAAAACGTGGAAAATGTGAAAATCACACTGTAGGACCCAGAATATGCCGAGAAGCTCTAAAAACGTGGAAAATTAAAAATACACGCTGTAGGACACAGAATATGGTGAGAAACCCTGAAAAAAGAAGAAAATTAAACCTCACACTGAAGGACCCCAAATATGGCGATTAAACCTGAAAAAGGTGGAAAATGAGAAAATCACACTGTAGGACCCAGAATTATGAAAAAAAAACTTGAAAAATGTGGAAAATGTGAAAATCACACAGTAGAACAGAGAATATGCGGAGAAACCCTGAAAACGTGGAAAATTAAAAATACATGCTGTAGAACCCAGAATATGGCGAGAAAACCTGAGAAAAGTAGAAAATTACATACTCACATTGAAGGACCCCAAATTTGGGAGAAAACCTGATAAAGGTGGAAAATGAGAAAATCACACTGTAGGACCCAGAATTATGAAAAAAACTTGAAAAACGTGGAAAATGTGAAAATCACACAGTAGGACAGAGAATATGCGGAGAAACCCTGAAAACGTGGAAAATTAAAAATACACACTGTAGAACACAGAATATGGCGAGAAAACCTGAGAAAAGTAGAAAATTACATACTCACATTGAAGGACCCCAAATTTGGGAGAAAACCTGATAAAGGTGGAAAATGAGAAAATCACACTGTAGCACCCAGAATTACAAAAAAAAAGTGAAAAACGTGGAAAATGAGAAAATCACACTGCAGAACACAGGCAATGCTGAGAAACCCTGAAAAACGTGGAAATGAGAAAATCACACTGTAGGACCCAGAATTGGGAAAAAACTTGAAAAACTTGTAAAATGAGAAAATCACACTGTAGGACCCAGAATATGTCGAGAAACCCCGAAAAACATGGAAAATTAAATATAAACGCTGTAGGACCCAGAATAAGGCAAGAAACCCCGTAAAAGTAGATAATTAAAAACTCACACTGAAAGACCTGGAATATGGCGACAAAACCAGAAAAACATGGAAAATTAATAACTCACACTCAAGGATTTGGAATATAGGGAGAAATCCTTAAAAATGTGGAAAAAACTCACTCATAAAGACCTGGAATATGGCCAGAAACCCTGAAAAACGTGGAAGGACATAGAATATGGCGAGATACCTTAAAAAAGGTAGAAAATTTAAAAATCACACTGTAGGACCCAAAATATGTTGAGAAACCCTGAAAAACGTGGAAAATTAAAAACTCACACTGAAGGACCTTGAATATGATGACAAACCCTGAAAAAAGTGGAAAATTAAAAATTCCCACTTAAGGACATAGAATATGGCAAGAAACCCTGAAAAAGTTGGAAAAACAGAAATTCCCACTGTAGGAACAATTGCGAAAATAACTGGAAAAGGGGGGAAAAAGAGAAAACCATACTGTAAGACCTAGAATATGCGAGAAAACCCTGAAAAACGTGAAAATTAAAAATTCACAAGGTCAGACCTAGAACATGGAGAGAAACCATGAAAAAAGTGGAAAATTAAAAATTCACACTGTATTACGCAGAATATGGGGAGAAACACTGAAAAATGTGGAAAATTAAAAATTTACACTAAAGGACCTGGAATATGGCACAAAAACCTGAAAAACGTGGAAATGAGAAAATCACACTGTAGGACCCAGAATATGACAAAAACACCAAAAAACATGGAAAATTAAAAATTCACACTGAAGGACCCGGAATATGGCTAGAAAACCAGAAAAAAGAGGAAAATAAAAACTCACACTGAAGGACCCGGAATATGTCTAGAAAACCTGAAAAAAGAGGAAAATTAAAACCTCAAACTGAAGGATCCCGAATATGGCGAGAAAACCTGAAAAAGTTTAAAAATGATAATAATCACACTGTAGGACCCAGAGTTGCGAAAAAATTTGAAAAACGTCCTAAATGAGAAAATCACACTGTAGGACCCAGAATATGGCGAGAAACCCTGAAAAAAGTAGAAAATTAAAAACTCACACTGAAGGACCCCGAATATGGAGAGAAAACCTGAAAAAGGTGGAAAATGAGATAATCACACTGTAAAACCCAGAACATGCCACGAAACGCTGAAAAACGTCGAAAAT
>NW_028227707.1:0-88085 GCF_978045245.1 Mus caroli | reverse complement strand
ACTATGTACTACACTGTGCATTTCGTGTAATGCGGGTTTTTTCAGTAAATTCTAAGTTTTTCAGTGCAACTCACTCATATACTATGTACTACACTGTGCGTTTCTTATATTCTAAGTTTTTCAGTGCAACTCACTCATATACTATGTACTACACTGTGCGTTTCTTATATTCTAAGTTTTTCAGTGCAACTCACTCATATACTATGTACTACACTGTGCGTTTCTTATATTCTAAGTTTTTCAGTGCAACTCACTCATATACTATGTACTACACTGTGCGTTTCTTATATTCTAAGTTTTTCAGTGCAACTCACTCATATACTATGTACTACACTGTGCGTTTCTTATATTCTAAGTTTTTCAGTGCAACTCACTCATATACTATGTACTACACTGTGCGTTTCTTATATTCTAAGTTTTTCAGTGCAACTCACTCATATACTATGTACTACACTGTGCGTTTCTTATATTCTAAGTTTTTCAGTGCAACGCACTCATATACTATGTACTACACTGTGCGTTTCTTATATTCTAAGTTTTTCAGTGCAACTCACTCATATACTATGTACTACACTGTGCGTTTCTTATATTCTAAGTTTTTTCAGTGCAACTCACTCATATACTATGTACTACACTGTGCGTTTCTTATATTCTAAGTTTTTCAGTGCAACTCACTCATATACTATGTACTACACTGTGCGTTTCTTATATTCTAAGTTTTTCAGCGCAACTCACTCATATACTATGTACTACACTGTGCGTTTCTTAAATTCTAAGTTTTTCAGCGCAACTCACTCATATACTATGTACTACACTGTGCGTTTTCTTATATTCTAAGTTTTTCAGCGCAACTCACTCATATACTATGTACTACACTGTGCGTTTCTTATATTCTAAGTTTTTCAGCGCAAACTCACTCATATACTATGTACTACACTGTGCGTTTCTTATATTCTAAGTTTTTCAGCGCAACTCACTCATATACTATGTACTACACTGTGCGTTTCTTATATTCTAAGTTTTTCAGCGCAACTCACTCATATACTATGTACTACACTGTGCGTTTCTTATATTCTAAGTTTTTCAGCGCAACTCACTCATATACTATGTACTACACTGTGCGTTTTCTTATATTCTAAGTTTTTCAGTGCAACTCACTCATATACTATGTACTACACTGTGCGTTTCTTATATTCTAAGTTTTTCAGTGCAACTCACTCATATACTATGTACTACACTGTGCGTTTCTTATATTCTAAGTTTTTCAGTGCAACTCACTCATATACTATGTACTACACTGTGCGTTTCTTATATTCTAAGTTTTTCAGTGCAACTCACTCATATACTATGTACTACACTGTGCGTTTCTTATATTCTAAGTTTTTCAGTGCAACTCACTCATATACTATGTACTACACTGTGCGTTTCTTATATTCTAAGTTTTTTCAGTGCAACTCACTCATATACTATGTACTACACTGTGCGTTTCTTATATTCTAAGTTTTTCAGTGCAACGCACTCATATACTATGTACTACACTGTGCGTTTCTTATATTCTAAGTTTTTTCAGTGCAACTCACTCATATACTATGTACTACACTGTGCGTTTCTTATATTCTAAGTTTTTCAGTGCAACTCACTCATATACTATGTACTACACTGTGCGTTTCTTATATTCTAAGTTTTTCAGTGCAACTCACTCATATACTATGTACTACACTGTGCGTTTCTTATATTCTAAGTTTTTCAGTGCAACTCACTCATATACTATGTACTACACTGTGCGTTTCTTATATTCTAAGTTTTTCAGTGCAACTCACTCATATACTATGTACTACACTGTGCGTTTCTTATATTCTAAGTTTTTTCAGTGCAACTCACTCATATACTATGTACTACACTGTGCGTTTCTTAGATTCTAAGTTTTTTCAGTGCAAACTCACTCATATACTATGTACTACACTGTGCGTTTTCTTATATTCTAGAGTTTTTCAGTGCAACTCACTCATATACTATGTACTACACTGTGCATTTCGTGTAATGCGGGTTTTTCAGTAAATTCTAAGTTTTTCAGTGCAACTCACTCATATACTATGTACTACACTGTGCGTTTCTTATATTCTAAGTTTTTCAGTGCAAACTCACTCATATACTATGTACTACACTGTGCGTTTCTTATATTCTAAGTTTTTTCAGTGCAACTCACTCATATACTATGTACTACACTGTGCGTTTCTTATATTCTAAGTTTTTCAGTGCAACTCACTCATATACTATGTACTACACTGTGCGTTTCTTATATTCTAAGTTTTTCAGTGCAACTCACTCATATACTATGTACTACACTGTGCGTTTCTTATATTCTAAGTTTTTCAGTGCAACTCACTCATATACTATGTACTACACTGTGCGTTTCTTATATTCTAAGTTTTTCAGTGCAAACTCACTCATATTACTATGTACTACACTGTGCGTTTCTTATATTCTAAGTTTTTCAGTGCAACGCACTCATATACTATGTACTACACTGTGGCGTTTCTTATATTCTAAGTTTTTCAGTGCAACTCACTCATATACTATGTACTACACTGTGCGTTTCTTATATTCTAAGTTTTTCAGTGCAACTCACTCATATACTATGTACTACACTGTGCGTTTCTTAGATTCTAAGTTTTTCAGTGCAACTCACTCATATACTATGTACTACACTGTGCGTTTCTTAGATTCTAAGTTTTTCAGTGCAACTCACTCATATACTATGTACTACACTGTGCGTTTCTTATATTCTAAGTTTTTCAGTGCAACTCACTCATATACTATGTACTACACTGTGCGTTTCTTATATTCTAAGTTTTTCAGTGCAACTCACTCATATACTATGTACTACACTGTGCGTTTCTTATATTCTAAGTTTTTCAGTGCAACTCACTCATATACTATGTACTACACTGTGCGTTTCTTATATTCTAAGTTTTTCAGTGCAACTCACTCATATACTATGTACTACACTGTGCGTTTCTTATATTCTAAGTTTTTCAGTGCAACGCACTCATATACTATGTACTACACTGTGCGTTTCTTATATTCTAAGTTTTTCAGTGCAACTCACTCATATACTATGTACTACACTGTGCGTTTCTTATATTCTAAGTTTTTCAGTGCAACTCACTCATATACTATGTACTACACTGTGCGTTTCTTATATTCTAAGTTTTTCAGTGCAACTCACTCATATACTATGTACTACACTGTGCGTTTCTTATATTCTAAGTTTTTGAGTGCAACTCACTCATATACTATGTACTACACTGTGCGTTTCTTATATTCTAAGTTTTTGAGTGCAACTCACTCATATACTATGTACTACACTGTGCGTTTCTTATATTCTAAGTTTTTCAGTGCAACTCACTCATATACTATGTACTACACTGTGCGTTTCTTAGATTCTAAGTTTTTCAGTGCAACTCACTCATATACTATGTACTACACTGTGCGTTTCTTATATTCTAGAGTTTTTCAGTGCAACTCACTCATATACTATGTACTACACTGTGCATTTCGTGTAATGCGGGTTTTTCAGTAAATTCTAAGTTTTTCAGTGCAAACTCACTCATATACTATGTACTACACTGTGCGTTTCTTATATTCTAAGTTTTTCAGTGCAACTCACTCATATACTATGTACTACACTGTGCGTTTCTTATATTCTAAGTTTTTCAGTGCAACTCACTCATATACTATGTACTACACTGTGCGTTTCTTATATTCTAAGTTTTTCAGTGCAACTCACTCATATACTATGTACTACACTGTGCGTTTCTTATATTCTAAGTTTTTCAGTGCAACTCACTCATATACTATGTACTACACTGTGCGTTTCTTATATTCTAAGTTTTTTCAGTGCAACTCACTCATATACTATGTACTACACTGTGCGTTTCTTATATTCTAAGTTTTTTCAGTGCAACTCACTCATATACTATGTACTACACTGTGCGTTTCTTATATTCTAAGTTTTTCAGTGCAACGCACTCATATACTATGTACTACACTGTGCGTTTCTTATATTCTAAGTTTTTCAGTGCAACTCACTCATATACTATGTACTACACTGTGCGTTTTCTTATATTCTAAGTTTTTCAGTGCAAACTCACTCATATACTATGTACTACACTGTGCGTTTTCTTAGATTCTAAGTTTTTCAGTGCAACTCACTCATATACTATGTACTACACTGTGCGTTTCTTAGATTCTAAGTTTTTCAGTGCAACTCACTCATATACTATGTACTACACTGTGCGTTTCTTATATTCTAAGTTTTTCAGTGCAACTCACTCATATACTATGTACTACACTGTGCGTTTCTTATATTCTAAGTTTTTTCAGTGCAACTCACTCATATACTATGTACTACACTGTGCGTTTCTTATATTCTAAGTTTTTCAGTGCAACTCACTCATATACTATGTACTACACTGTGCGTTTCTTATATTCTAAGTTTTTCAGTGCAACTCACTCATATACTATGTACTACACTGTGCGTTTCTTATATTCTAAGTTTTTCAGTGCAACTCACTCATATACTATGTACTACACTGTGCGTTTCTTATATTCTAAGTTTTTCAGTGCAACTCACTCATATACTATGTACTACACTGTGCGTTTCTTATATTCTAAGTTTTTCAGTGCAACTCACTCATATACTATGTACTACACTGTGCGTTTCTTATATTCTAAGTTTTTTCAGTGCAACTCACTCATATACTATGTACTACACTGTGCGTTTCTTATATTCTAAGTTTTTCAGTGCAACTCACTCATATACTATGTACTACACTGTGCGTTTCTTATATTCTAAGTTTTTCAGTGCAACTCACTCATATACTATGTACTACACTGTGCGTTTCTTATATTCTAAGTTTTTCAGTGCAACTCACTCATATACTATGTACTACACTGTGCGTTTCTTATATTCTAAGTTTTTCAGTGCAACTCACTCATATACTATGTACTAACACTGTGCGTTTCTTATATTCTAAGTTTTTCAGTGCAACTCACTCATATACTATGTACTACACTGTGCGTTTCTTATATTCTAAGTTTTTCAGTGCAACTCACTCATATAGTATGTACTACACTGTGCGTTTCCTATATTCTAAGTTTTTCAGTGCAACTCACTCATATACTATGTACTACACTGTGCGTTTCTTATATTCTAAGTTTTTCAGTGCAACTCACTCATATACTATGTACTACACTGTGCGTTTCTTATATTCTAAGTTTTTCAGTGCAACTCACTCATATACTATGTACTACACTGTGCGTTTCTTATATTCTAAGTTTTTCAGTGCAACGCACTCATATACTATGTACTACACTGTGCGTTTCTTATATTCTAAGTTTTTCAGTGCAACTCACTCATATACTATGTACTACACTGTGCGTTTCTTATATTCTAAGTTTTTCAGTGCAACTCACTCATATACTATGTACTACACTGTGCGTTTCTTATATTCTAAGTTTTTTCAGTGCAACTCACTCATATACTATGTACTACACTGTGCGTTTCTTATATTCTAAGTTTTTCAGTGCAACTCACTCATATACTATGTACTACACTGTGCGTTTCTTAAATTCTAAGTTTTTCAGTGCAACTCACTCATATACTATGTACTACACTGTGCGTTTCTTATATTCCAAGTTTTTCAGTGCAACTCACTCATATACTATGTACTACACTGTGCGTTTCTTATATTCTAAGTTTTTCAGTGCAACTCACTCATATACTATGTACTACACTGTGCGTTTCTTATATTCTAAGTTTTTCAGTGCAACTCACTCATATACTATGTACTACACTGTGCGTTTTCTTATATTCTAAGTTTTTCAGTGCAACTCACTCATATACTATGTACTACACTGTGCGTTTCTTATATTCTAAGTTTTTCAGTGCAACTCACTCATATACTATGTACTACACTGTGCGTTTCTTATATTCTAAGTTTTTCAGTGCAACTCACTCATATACTATGTACTACACTGTGCGTTTCTTATATTCTTAGTTTTTCAGTGCAACTCACTCATATACTATGTACTACACTGTGCGTTTCTTATATTCTAAGTTTTTCAGTGCAACTCACTCATATACTATGTACTACACTGTGCGTTTCTTATATTCTAAGTTTTTCAGTGCAACTCACTCATATACTATGTACTACACTGTGCGTTTCTTATATTCTAGAGTTTTTCAGTGCAACTCACTCATATACTATGTACTACACTGTGCATTTCGTGTAATGCGGGTTTTTCAGTAAATTCTAAGTTTTTCAGTGCAACTCACTCATATACTATGTACTACACTGTGCGTTTCTTATATTCTAAGTTTTTCAGTGCAACTCACTCATATACTATGTACTACACTGTGCGTTTCTTAGATTCTAAGTTTTTCAGTGCAACTCACTCATATACTATGTACTACACTGTGCGTTTCTTATATTCTAAGTTTTTCAGTGCAACTCACTCATATACTATGTACTACACTGTGCGTTTCTTATATTCTAAGTTTTTTCAGTGCAACTCACTCATATACTATGTACTACACTGTGCGTTTCTTATATTCTAAGTTTTTCAGTGCAACTCACTCATATACTATGTACTACACTGTGCGTTTCTTATATTCTAAGTTTTTCAGTGCAACTCACTCATATACTATGTACTACACTGTGCGTTTCTTATATTCTAAGTTTTTCAGTGCAACGCACTCATATACTATGTACTACACTGTGCGTTTCTTATATTCTAAGTTTTTCAGTGCAACTCACTCATATACTATGTACTACACTGTGCGTTTCTTATATTCTAAGTTTTTCAGTGCAACTCACTCATATACTATGTACTACACTGTGCGTTTCTTATATTCTAAGTTTTTCAGTGCAACTCACTCATATACTATGTACTACACTGTGCGTTTCTTATATTCTAAGTTTTTCAGTGCAAACTCACTCATATACTATGTACTACACTGTGCGTTTCTTATATTCTAAGTTTTTCAGTGCAACTCACTCATATACTATGTACTACACTGTGCGTTTCTTATATTCTAAGTTTTTCAGTGCAACTCACTCATATACTATGTACTACACTGTGCGTTTCTTATATTCTAAGTTTTTCAGTGCAACTCACTCATATACTATGTACTACACTGTGCGTTTTCTTATATTCTAAGTTTTTCAGTGCAACTCACTCATATACTATGTACTACACTGTGCGTTTCTTATATTCTAAGTTTTTCAGTGCAACTCACTCATATACTATGTACTACACTGTGCGTTTCTTATATTCTAAGTTTTTCAGTGCAACTCACTCATATAGTATGTACTACACTGTGCGTTTCCTATATTCTAAGTTTTTCAGTGCAACTCACTCATATACTATGTACTACACTGTGCGTTTCTTATATTCTAAGTTTTTCAGTGCAACTCACTCATATACTATGTACTACACTGTGCGTTTCTTATATTCTAAGTTTTTCAGTGCAACTCACTCATATACTATGTACTACACTGTGCGTTTCTTATATTCTAAGTTTTTCAGTGCAACGCACTCATATACTATGTACTACACTGTGCGTTTTCTTATATTCTAAGTTTTTCAGTGCAACTCACTCATATACTATGTACTACACTGTGCGTTTTCTTATATTCTAAGTTTTTCAGTGCAACTCACTCATATACTATGTACTACACTGTGCGTTTCTTATATTCTAAGTTTTTCAGTGCAACTCACTCATATACTATGTACTACACTGTGCGTTTCTTATATTCTAAGTTTTTCAGTGCAACTCACTCATATACTATGTACTACACTGTGCGTTTCTTAAATTCTAAGTTTTTCAGTGCAACTCACTCATATACTATGTACTACACTGTGCGTTTCTTATATTCCAAGTTTTTCAGTGCAACTCACTCATATACTATGTACTACACTGTGCGTTTCTTATATTCTAAGTTTTTCAGTGCAACTCACTCATATACTATGTACTACACTGTGCGTTTCTTATATTCTAAGTTTTTCAGTGCAACTCACTCATATACTATGTACTACACTGTGCGTTTCTTATATTCTAAGTTTTTTCAGTGCAACTCACTCATATACTATGTACTACACTGTGCGTTTCTTATATTCTAAGTTTTTCAGTGCAACTCACTCATATACTATGTACTACACTGTGCGTTTCTTATATTCTAAGTTTTTCAGTGCAACTCACTCATATACTATGTACTACACTGTGCGTTTCTTATATTCTTAGTTTTTCAGTGCAACTCACTCATATACTATGTACTACACTGTGCGTTTCTTATATTCTAAGTTTTTTCAGTGCAACTCACTCATATACTATGTACTACACTGTGCGTTTCTTATATTCTAAGTTTTTCAGTGCAACTCACTCATATACTATGTACTACACTGTGCGTTTCTTATATTCTAGAGTTTTTCAGTGCAACTCACTCATATACTATGTACTACACTGTGCATTTCGTGTAATGCGGGTTTTTCAGTAAATTCTAAGTTTTTCAGTGCAACTCACTCATATACTATGTACTACACTGTGCGTTTCTTATATTCTAAGTTTTTCAGTGCAACTCACTCATATACTATGTACTACACTGTGCGTTTCTTATATTCTAAGTTTTTCAGTGCAACTCACTCATATACTATGTACTACACTGTGCGTTTCTTATATTCTAAGTTTTTCAGTGCAACTCACTCATATACTATGTACTACACTGTGCGTTTCTTATATTCTAAGTTTTTCAGTGCAACTCACTCATATACTATGTACTACACTGTGCGTTTCTTATATTCTAAGTTTTTTCAGTGCAACTCACTCATATACTATGTACTACACTGTGCGTTTTCTTATATTCTAAGTTTTTCAGTGCAACTCACTCATATACTATGTACTACACTGTGCGTTTCTTATATTCTAAGTTTTTCAGTGCAACGCACTCATATACTATGTACTACACTGTGCGTTTCTTATATTCTAAGTTTTTCAGTGCAACTCACTCATATACTATGTACTACACTGTGCGTTTCTTATATTCTAAGTTTTTCAGTGCAACTCACTCATATACTATGTACTACACTGTGCGTTTCTTATATTCTAAGTTTTTCAGTGCAACTCACTCATATACTATGTACTACACTGTGCGTTTCTTATATTCTAAGTTTTTCAGCGCAACTCACTCATATACTATGTACTACACTGTGCGTTTCTTAAATTCTAAGTTTTTCAGCGCAACTCACTCATATACTATGTACTACACTGTGCGTTTCTTATATTCTAAGTTTTTCAGCGCAACTCACTCATATACTATGTACTACACTGTGCGTTTCTTATATTCTAAGTTTTTTCAGCGCAACTCACTCATATACTATGTACTACACTGTGCGTTTCTTATATTCTAAGTTTTTCAGCGCAACTCACTCATATACTATGTACTACACTGTGCGTTTCTTATATTCTAAGTTTTTCAGCGCAACTCACTCATATACTATGTACTACACTGTGCGTTTCTTATATTCTAAGTTTTTCAGTGCAACTCACTCATATACTATGTACTACACTGTGCGTTTCTTATATTCTAAGTTTTTTCAGTGCAACTCACTCATATACTATGTACTACACTGTGCGTTTCTTATATTCTAAGTTTTTCAGTGCAACTCACTCATATACTATGTACTACACTGTGCGTTTCTTATATTCTAAGTTTTTCAGTGCAACTCACTCATATACTATGTACTACACTGTGCGTTTCTTATATTCTAAGTTTTTCAGTGCAACTCACTCATATAGTATGTACTACACTGTGCGTTTCTTATATTCTAAGTTTTTTCAGTGCAACTCACTCATATAGTATGTACTACACTGTGCGTTTCTTATATTCTAAGTTTTTCAGTGCAACTCACTCATATACTATGTACTACACTGTGCGTTTCTTATATTCTAAGTTTTTCAGTGCAACTCACTCATATACTATGTACTACACTGTGCGTTTCTTATATTCTAAGTTTTTCAGTGCAACTCACTCATATACTATGTACTACACTGTGCGTTTCTTATATTCTAAGTTTTTCAGTGCAACTCACTCATATACTATGTACTACACTGTGCGTTTTCTTATATTCTAAGTTTTTCAGTGCAACTCACTCATATACTATGTACTACACTGTGCGTTTCTTATATTCTAAGTTTTTCAGTGCAACTCACTCATATACTATGTACTACACTGTGCGTTTCTTATATTCTAAGTTTTTCAGTGCAACTCACTCATATACTATGTACTACACTGTGCGTTTCTTATATTCTAAGTTTTTCAGTGCAACGCACTCATATACTATGTACTACACTGTGCGTTTCTTATATTCTAAGTTTTTCAGTGCAACTCACTCATATACTATGTACTACACTGTGCGTTTCTTATATTCTAAGTTTTTCAGTGCAACTCACTCATATACTATGTACTACACTGTGCGTTTCTTATATTCTAAGTTTTTCAGTGCAACTCACTCATATACTATGTACTACACTGTGCGTTTCTTATATTCTAAGTTTTTCAGTGCAACTCACTCATATACTATGTACTACACTGTGCGTTTCTTATATTCTAAGTTTTTCAGTGCAACTCACTCATATACTATGTACTACACTGTGCGTTTCTTATATTCTAAGTTTTTCAGTGCAACTCACTCATATACTATGTACTACACTGTGCGTTTCTTATATTCTAAGTTTTTCAGTGCAACTCACTCATATACTATGTACTACACTGTGCGTTTCTTATATTCTAAGTTTTTCAGTGCAACTCACTCATATACTATGTACTACACTGTGCGTTTCTTATATTCTAAGTTTTTCAGTGCAACTCACTCATATACTATGTACTACACTGTGCGTTTCTTATATTCTAAGTTTTTCAGTGCAACTCACTCATATACTATGTACTACACTGTGCGTTTCTTATATTCTAAGTTTTTCAGTGCAACTCACTCATATACTATGTACTACACTGTGCGTTTCTTATATTCTAAGTTTTTCAGTGCAACTCACTCATATACTATGTACTACACTGTGCGTTTCTTATATTCTTAGTTTTTCAGTGCAACTCACTCATATACTATGTACTACACTGTGCGTTTCTTATATTCTAAGTTTTTCAGTGCAACTCACTCATATACTATGTACTACACTGTGCGTTTCTTATATTCTAAGTTTTTCAGTGCAACTCACTCATATACTATGTACTACACTGTGCGTTTCTTATATTCTAGAGTTTTTCAGTGCAACTCACTCATATACTATGTACTACACTGTGCATTTCGTGTAATGCGGGTTTTTCAGTAAATTCTAAGTTTTTCAGTGCAACTCACTCATATACTATGTACTACACTGTGCGTTTCTTATATTCTAAGTTTTTCAGTGCAACTCACTCATATACTATGTACTACACTGTGCGTTTCTTATATTCTAAGTTTTTCAGTGCAACTCACTCATATACTATGTACTACACTGTGCGTTTCTTATATTCTAAGTTTTTCAGTGCAACTCACTCATATACTATGTACTACACTGTGCGTTTCTTATATTCTAAGTTTTTCAGTGCAACTCACTCATATACTATGTACTACACTGTGCGTTTCTTATATTCTAAGTTTTTCAGTGCAACTCACTCATATACTATGTACTACACTGTGCGTTTCTTATATTCTAAGTTTTTCAGTGCAACTCACTCATATACTATGTACTACACTGTGCGTTTCTTATATTCTAAGTTTTTCAGTGCAACGCACTCATATACTATGTACTACACTGTGCGTTTCTTATATTCTAAGTTTTTCAGTGCAACTCACTCATATACTATGTACTACACTGTGCGTTTCTTATATTCTAAGTTTTTCAGTGCAACTCACTCATATACTATGTACTACACTGTGCGTTTCTTATATTCTAAGTTTTTCAGTGCAACTCACTCATATACTATGTACTACACTGTGCGTTTCTTATATTCTAAGTTTTTCAGCGCAACTCACTCATATACTATGTACTACACTGTGCGTTTCTTAAATTCTAAGTTTTTCAGCGCAACTCACTCATATACTATGTACTACACTGTGCGTTTCTTATATTCTAAGTTTTTCAGCGCAACTCACTCATATACTATGTACTACACTGTGCGTTTCTTATATTCTAAGTTTTTCAGCGCAACTCACTCATATACTATGTACTACACTGTGCGTTTCTTATATTCTAAGTTTTTCAGCGCAACTCACTCATATACTATGTACTACACTGTGCGTTTCTTATATTCTAAGTTTTTCAGCGCAACTCACTCATATACTATGTACTACACTGTGCGTTTCTTATATTCTAAGTTTTTCAGTGCAACTCACTCATATACTATGTACTACACTGTGCGTTTCTTATATTCTAAGTTTTTCAGTGCAACTCACTCATATACTATGTACTACACTGTGCGTTTCTTATATTCTAAGTTTTTCAGTGCAACTCACTCATATACTATGTACTACACTGTGCGTTTCTTATATTCTAAGTTTTTCAGTGCAACTCACTCATATACTATGTACTACACTGTGCGTTTCTTATATTCTAAGTTTTTCAGTGCAACTCACTCATATACTATGTACTACACTGTGCGTTTCTTATATTCTAAGTTTTTCAGTGCAACTCACTCATATAGTATGTACTACACTGTGCGTTTCTTATATTCTAAGTTTTTCAGTGCAACTCACTCATATACTATGTACTACACTGTGCGTTTCTTATATTCTAAGTTTTTCAGTGCAACTCACTCATATACTATGTACTACACTGTGCGTTTCTTATATTCTAAGTTTTTCAGTGCAACTCACTCATATACTATGTACTACACTGTGCGTTTCTTATATTCTAAGTTTTTCAGTGCAACTCACTCATATACTATGTACTACACTGTGCGTTTCTTATATTCTAAGTTTTTCAGTGCAACTCACTCATATACTATGTACTACACTGTGCGTTTCTTATATTCTAAGTTTTTCAGTGCAACTCACTCATATACTATGTACTACACTGTGCGTTTCTTATATTCTAAGTTTTTCAGTGCAACTCACTCATATACTATGTACTACACTGTGCGTTTCTTATATTCTAAGTTTTTCAGTGCAACGCACTCATATACTATGTACTACACTGTGCGTTTCTTATATTCTAAGTTTTTCAGTGCAACTCACTCATATACTATGTACTACACTGTGCGTTTCTTATATTCTAAGTTTTTCAGTGCAACTCACTCATATACTATGTACTACACTGTGCGTTTCTTATATTCTAAGTTTTTCAGTGCAACTCACTCATATACTATGTACTACACTGTGCGTTTCTTATATTCTAAGTTTTTCAGTGCAACTCACTCATATACTATGTACTACACTGTGCGTTTCTTATATTCTAAGTTTTTCAGTGCAACTCACTCATATACTATGTACTACACTGTGCGTTTCTTATATTCTAAGTTTTTCAGTGCAACTCACTCATATACTATGTACTACACTGTGCGTTTCTTATATTCTAAGTTTTTCAGTGCAAC
The DNA here is from genome assembly GCF_978045245.1 of Mus caroli. Classification (NCBI taxonomy): domain Eukaryota; kingdom Metazoa; phylum Chordata; class Mammalia; order Rodentia; family Muridae; genus Mus; species Mus caroli. Next base: position 74,436 of record NW_028227707.1, on the reverse strand, counting down.
GCACTCATATACTATGTACTACACTGTGCGTTTCTTATATTCTAAGTTTTTCAGTGCAACTCACTCATATACTATGTACTACACTGTGCGTTTCTTATATTCTAAGTTTTTCAGTGCAACTCACTCATATACTATGTACTACACTGTGCGTTTCTTAGATTCTAAGTTTTTCAGTGCAACTCACTCATATACTATGTACTACACTGTGCGTTTCTTAGATTCTAAGTTTTTCAGTGCAACTCACTCATATACTATGTACTACACTGTGCGTTTCTTATATTCTAAATTTTTCAGTGCAACTCACTCATATACTATGTACTACACTGTGCGTTTCTTATATTCTAGAGTTTTTCAGTGCAACTCACTCATATACTATGTACTACACTGTGCATTTCGTGTAATGCGGGTTTTTCAGTAAATTCTAAGTTTTTCAGTGCAACTCACTCATATACTATGTACTACACTGTGCGTTTCTTATATTCTAAGTTTTTCAGTGCAACTCACTCATATACTATGTACTACACTGTGCGTTTCTTATATTCTAAGTTTTTCAGTGCAACTCACTCATATACTATGTACTACACTGTGCGTTTCTTATATTCTAAGTTTTTCAGTGCAACTCACTCATATACTATGTACTACACTGTGCGTTTCTTATATTCTAAGTTTTTCAGTGCAACTCACTCATATACTATGTACTACACTGTGCGTTTCTTATATTCTAAGTTTTTCAGTGCAACTCACTCATATACTATGTACTACACTGTGCGTTTCTTATATTCTAAGTTTTTCAGTGCAACTCACTCATATACTATGTACTACACTGTGCGTTTCTTATATTCTAAGTTTTTCAGTGCAACTCACTCATATACTATGTACTACACTGTGCGTTTCTTATATTCTAAGTTTTTCAGTGCAACTCACTCATATACTATGTACTACACTGTGCGTTTCTTATATTCTAAGTTTTTCAGTGCAACTCCCTCATATACTATGTACTACACTGTGCGTTTCTTATATTCTAAGTTTTTCAGTGCAACTCACTCATATACTATGTACTACACTGTGCGTTTCTTATATTCTAGAGTTTTTCAGTGCAACTCACTCATATACTATGTACTACACTGTGCATTTCGTGTAATGCGGGTTTTTCAGTAAATTCTAAGTTTTTCAGTGCAACTCACTCATATACTATGTACTACACTGTGCGTTTCTTATATTCTAAGTTTTTCAGTGCAACTCACTCATATACTATGTACTACACTGTGCGTTTCTTATATTCTAAGTTTTTCAGTGCAACTCACTCATATACTATGTACTACACTGTGCGTTTCTTATATTCTAAGTTTTTCAGTGCAACTCACTCATATACTATGTACTACACTGTGCGTTTCTTATATTCTAAGTTTTTCAGTGCAACTCACTCATATACTATGTACTACACTGTGCGTTTCTTATATTCTAAGTTTTTGAGTGCAACTCACTCATATACTATGTACTACACTGTGCGTTTCTTATATTCTAAGTTTTTCAGTGCAACTCACTCATATACTATGTACTACACTGTGCGTTTCTTATATTCTAAGTTTTTCAGTGCAACGCACTCATATACTATGTACTACACTGTGCGTTTCTTATATTCTAAGTTTTTCAGTGCAACTCACTCATATACTATGTACTACACTGTGCGTTTCTTATATTCTAAGTTTTTCAGTGCAACTCACTCATATACTATGTACTACACTGTGCGTTTCTTATATTCTAAGTTTTTCAGTGCAACTCACTCATATACTATGTACTACACTGTGCGTTTCTTATATTCTAAGTTTTTCAGTGCAACTCACTCATATACTATGTACTACACTGTGCGTTTCTTATATTCTAAGTTTTTCAGTGCAACTCACTCATATACTATGTACTACACTGTGCGTTTCTTATATTCTAAGTTTTTCAGTGCAACTCACTCATATACTATGTACTACACTGTGCGTTTCTTATATTCTAAGTTTTTCAGTGCAACTCACTCATATACTATGTACTACACTGTGCGTTTCTTATATTCTAAGTTTTTCAGTGCAACTCACTCATATACTATGTACTACACTGTGCGTTTCTTATATTCTAAGTTTTTCAGTGCAACTCACTCATATACTATGTACTACACTGTGCGTTTCTTATATTCTAAGTTTTTCAGTGCAACTCACTCATATACTATGTACTACACTGTGCGTTTCTTATATTCTAAGTTTTTCAGTGCAACTCACTCATATACTATGTACTACACTGTGCGTTTCTTATATTCTAAGTTTTTCAGTGCAACTCACTCATATACTATGTACTACACTGTGCGTTTCTTATATTCTAAGTTTTTCAGTGCAACTCACTCATATACTATGTACTACACTGTGCGTTTCTTATATTCTAAGTTTTTCAGTGCAACTCACTCATATACTATGTACTACACTGTGCGTTTCTTATATTCTAGAGTTTTTCAGTGCAACTCACTCATATACTATGTACTACACTGTGCATTTCGTGTAATGCGGGTTTTTCAGTAAATTCTAAGTTTTTCAGTGCAACTCACTCATATACTATGTACTACACTGTGCGTTTCTTATATTCTAAGTTTTTCAGTGCAACTCACTCATATACTATGTACTACACTGTGCGTTTCTTATATTCTAAGTTTTTCAGTGCAACTCACTCATATACTATGTACTACACTGTGCGTTTCTTATATTCTAAGTTTTTCAGTGCAACTCACTCATATACTATGTACTACACTGTGCGTTTCTTATATTCTAAGTTTTTCAGTGCAACTCACTCATATACTATGTACTACACTGTGCGTTTCTTATATTCTAAGTTTTTCAGTGCAACTCACTCATATACTATGTACTACACTGTGCGTTTCTTATATTCTAAGTTTTTCAGTGCAACGCACTCATATACTATGTACTACACTGTGCGTTTCTTATATTCTAAGTTTTTCAGTGCAACTCACTCATATACTATGTACTACACTGTGCGTTTCTTATATTCTAAGTTTTTCAGTGCAACTCACTCATATACTATGTACTACACTGTGCGTTTCTTATATTCTAAGTTTTTCAGTGCAACTCACTCATATACTATGTACTACACTGTGCGTTTCTTATATTCTAAGTTTTTCAGTGCAACTCACTCATATACTATGTACTACACTGTGCGTTTCTTAAATTCTAAGTTTTTCAGTGCAACTCACTCATATACTATGTACTACACTGTGCGTTTCTTATATTCTAAGTTTTTCAGTGCAACTCACTCATATACTATGTACTACACTGTGCGTTTCTTATATTCTAAGTTTTTCAGTGCAACTCACTCATATACTATGTACTACACTGTGCGTTTCTTATATTCTAAGTTTTTCAGTGCAACTCACTCATATACTATGTACTACACTGTGCGTTTCTTATATTCTAAGTTTTTCAGTGCAACTCACTCATATACTATGTACTACACTGTGCGTTTCTTATATTCTAAGTTTTTCAGTGCAACTCACTCATATACTATGTACTACACTGTGCGTTTCTTATATTCTAAGTTTTTCAGTGCAACTCACTCATATACTATGTACTACACTGTGCGTTTCTTATATTCTAAGTTTTTCAGTGCAACGCACTCATATACTATGTACTACACTGTGCGTTTCTTATATTCTAAGTTTTTCAGTGCAACTCACTCATATACTATGTACTACACTGTGCGTTTCTTATATTCTAAGTTTTTCAGTGCAACTCACTCATATACTATGTACTACACTGTGCGTTTCTTATATTCTAAGTTTTTCAGTGCAACTCACTCATATACTATGTACTACACTGTGCGTTTCTTATATTCTAAGTTTTTCAGTGCAACTCACTCATATACTATGTACTACACTGTGCGTTTCTTATATTCTAAGTTTTTCAGTGCAACTCACTCATATACTATGTACTACACTGTGCGTTTCTTATATTCTAAGTTTTTCAGTGCAACTCACTCATATACTATGTACTACACTGTGCGTTTCTTATATTCTAAGTTTTTCAGTGCAACTCACTCATATACTATGTACTACACTGTGCGTTTCTTATATTCTAAGTTTTTCAGTGCAACTCACTCATATACTATGTACTACACTGTGCGTTTCTTATATTCTAAGTTTTTCAGTGCAACTCACTCATATACTATGTACTACACTGTGCGTTTCTTATATTCTAAGTTTTTCAGTGCAACTCACTCATATACTATGTACTACACTGTGCGTTTCTTATATTCTAAGTTTTTCAGTGCAACTCACTCATATACTATGTACTACACTGTGCGTTTCTTATATTCTAAGTTTTTCAGTGCAACTCACTCATATACTATGTACTACACTGTGCGTTTCTTATATTCTAAGTTTTTCAGTGCAACTCACTCATATACTATGTACTACACTGTGCGTTTCTTAAATTCTAAGTTTTTCAGTGCAACTCACTCATATACTATGTACTACACTGTGCGTTTCTTATATTCTAAGTTTTTCAGTGCAACTCACTCATATACTATGTACTACACTGTGCGTTTCTTATATTCTACGTTTTTCAGTGCAACTCACACATATACTATGTACTACACTGTGCGTTTCTTATATTCTAAGTTTTTCAGTGCAACTCACTCATATACTATGTACTACACTGTGCGTTTCTCTAAATTCTAAGTTTTTCAGTGCAACTCACTCATATACTATGTACTACACTGTGCGTTTCTTATATTCTAAGTTTTTCAGTGCAACGCACTCATATACTATGTACTACACTGTGCGTTTCTTATATTCTAAGTTTTTCAGTGCAACTCACTCATATACTATGTACTACACTGTGCGTTTCTTATATTCTAAGTTTTTCAGTGCAACTCACTCATATACTATGTACTACACTGTGCGTTTCTTATATTCTAAGTTTTTCAGTGCAACTCACTCATATACTATGTACTACACTGTGCGTTTCTTATATTCTAAGTTTTTCAGTGCAACTCACTCATATACTATGTACTACACTGTGCGTTTCTTAAATTCTAAGTTTTTCAGTGCAACTCACTCATATACTATGTACTACACTGTGCGTTTCTTATATTCTAAGTTTTTCAGTGCAACTCACTCATATACTATGTACTACACTGTGCGTTTCTTATATTCTAAGTTTTTCAGTGCAACTCACTCATATACTATGTACTACACTGTGCGTTTCTTATATTCTAAGTTTTTCAGTGCAACTCACTCATATACTATGTACTACACTGTGCGTTTCTTATATTCTAAGTTTTTCAGTGCAACTCACTCATATACTATGTACTACACTGTGCGTTTCTTATATTCTAAGTTTTTCAGTGCAACTCACTCATATACTATGTACTACACTGTGCGTTTCTTATATTCTAAGTTTTTCAGTGCAACTCACTCATATACTATGTACTACACTGTGCGTTTCTTATATTCTAAGTTTTTCAGTGCAACGCACTCATATACTATGTACTACACTGTGCGTTTCTTATATTCTAAGTTTTTCAGTGCAACTCACTCATATACTATGTACTACACTGTGCGTTTCTTATATTCTAAGTTTTTCAGTGCAACTCACTCATATACTATGTACTACACTGTGCGTTTCTTATATTCTAAGTTTTTCAGTGCAACTCACTCATATACTATGTACTACACTGTGCGTTTCTTATATTCTAAGTTTTTCAGTGCAACTCACTCATATACTATGTACTACACTGTGCGTTTCTTATATTCTAAGTTTTTCAGTGCAACTCACTCATATACTATGTACTACACTGTGCGTTTCTTATATTCTAAGTTTTTCAGTGCAACTCACTCATATACTATGTACTACACTGTGCGTTTCTTATATTCTAAGTTTTTCAGTGCAACTCACTCATATACTATGTACTACACTGTGCGTTTCTTATATTCTAAGTTTTTCAGTGCAACTCACTCATATACTATGTACTACACTGTGCGTTTCTTATATTCTAAGTTTTTCAGTGCAACTCACTCATATACTATGTACTACACTGTGCGTTTCTTATATTCTAAGTTTTTCAGTGCAACTCACTCATATACTATGTACTACACTGTGCGTTTCTTATATTCTAAGTTTTTCAGTGCAACTCACTCATATACTATGTACTACACTGTGCGTTTCTTATATTCTAAGTTTTTCAGTGCAACTCACTCATATACTATGTACTACACTGTGCGTTTCTTATATTCTAAGTTTTTCAGTGCAACTCACTCATATACTATGTACTACACTGTGCGTTTCTTAAATTCTAAGTTTTTCAGTGCAACTCACTCATATACTATGTACTACACTGTGCGTTTCTTATATTCTAAGTTTTTCAGTGCAACTCACTCATATACTATGTACTACACTGTGCGTTTCTTATATTCTACGTTTTTCAGTGCAACTCACACATATACTATGTACTACACTGTGCGTTTCTTATATTCTAAGTTTTTCAGTGCAACTCACTCATATACTATGTACTACACTGTGCGTTTCTCTAAATTCTAAGTTTTTCAGTGCAACTCACTCATATACTATGTACTACACTGTGCGTTTCTTATATTCTAAGTTTTTCAGTGCAACTCACTCATATACTATGTACTACACTGTGCGTTTCTTATATTCTAAGTTTTTCAGTGCAACTCACTCATATACTATGTACTACACTGTGCGTTTCTTAAATTCTAAGTTTTTCAGTGCAACTCACTCATATACAATGTACTACACTGTGCGTTTCTTATATTCTAAGTTTTTCAGTGCAACTCACTCATATACTATGTACTACACTGTGCGTTTCTTATATTCTAAGTTTTTCAGTGCAACTCACTCATATACTATGTAATACACTGTGCGTTTCTCTAAATTCTAAGTTTTTCAGTGCAACTCACTCATATACTATGTACTACACTGTGCGTTTCTCTAAATTCTAAGTTTTTCAGTGCAACTCACTCATATACTATGTACTACACTGTGCGTTTCTTATATTCTAAGTTTTTCAGTGCAACTCACTCATATACTATGTACTACACTGTGCGTTTCTTATATTCTAAGTTTTTCAGTGCAACTCACTCATATACTATGTACTACACTGTGCGTTTCTTATATTCTAAGTTTTTCAGTGCAACTCACTCATATACTATGTACTACACTGTGCGTTTCTTATATTCTAAGTTTTTCAGTGCAACTCACTCATATACTATGTACTACACTGTGCGTTTCTTATATTCTAAGTTTTTCAGTGCAACTCACTCATATACTATGTACTACACAGTGCATTTCGTGTAATGCGGGTTTTTCAGTAAATTCTAAGTTTTTCAGTGCAACTCACTCATATACTATGTACTACACTGTGCGTTTCTTATATTCTAAGTTTTTCAGTGCAACTCACTCATATACTATGTACTACACTGTGCGTTTCTTATATTCTAAGTTTTTCAGTGCAACTCACTCATATACTATCTACTACACTGTGCGTTTCTTATATTCTAAGTTTTTCAGTGCAACTCACTCATATACTATGTACTACACTGTGCGTTTCTTATATTCTAAGTTTTTCAGTGCAACTCACTCATATACTATGTACTACACTGTGCGTTTCTTATATTCTAAGTTTTTCAGTGCAACTCACTCATATACTATGTACTACACTGTGCGTTTCTTATATTCTAAGTTTTTCAGTGCAACTCACTCATATACTATGTACTACACTGTGCGTTTCTTATATTCTAAGTTTTTCAGTGCAACTCACTCATATACTATGTACTACACTGTGCGTTTCTTATATTCTAAGTTTTTCAGTGCAACTCACTCATATACTATGTACTACACTGTGCGTTTCTTATATTCTAAGTTTTCAGTGCAACTCACTCATATACTATGTACTACACTGTGCATTTCGTGTAATGCGGGTTTTTCAGTAAATTCTAAGTTTTTCAGTGCAACTCACTCATATACTATGTACTACACTGTGCCTTTCTTATATTCTAAGTTTTTCAGTGCAACTCACTCATATACTATGTACTACACTGTGCGTTTCTTATATTCTAAGTTTTTCAGTGCAACTCACTCATATACTATGTACTACACCGTGCGTTTCTTATATTCTAAGTTTTTCAATGCAACTCACTCATATACTATGTACGACACTGTGCGTTTCTTATATTCTAAGTTTTTCAGTGCAACTCACTCATATACTATGTACTACACTGTGCGTTTCTTATATTCTAAGTTTTTCAGTGCAACTCACTCATATACTATGTACTACACTGCGCATTTCTCTAAATTCTAAGTTTTTCAGTGCAACTCACTCATATACTATGTACTACACTGTGCGTTTCTTATATTCTAAGTTTTTCAGTGCAACTCACTCATATACTATGTACTACACTGTGCGTTTCTTATATTCTAAGTTTTTCAGTGCAACTCACTCATATACTATGTACTACACTGTGCGTTTCTTATATTCTAAGTTTTCAGTGCAACTCACTCATATACTATGTACTACACTGTGCATTTCGTGTAATGCGGGTTTTTCAGTAAATTCTAAGTTTTTCAGTGCAACTCACTCATATACTATGTACTACACTGTCCGTTTCTTATATTCTAAGTTTTTCAGTGCAACTCACTCATATACTATGTACTACACTGTGCGTTTCTTATATTCTAAGTTTTTCAGTGCAACTCACTCATATACTATGTACTACACTGTGCGTTTCTTATATTCTAAGTTTTTCAGTGCAACTCACTCATATACTATGTACTACACTGTGCGTTTCTTATATTCTAAGTTTTTCAGTGCAACTCACTCATATACTATGTACTACACTGTGCGTTTCTTATATTCTAAGTTTTTCAGTGCAACTCACTCATATACTATGTACTACACTGTGCGTTTCTTATATTCTAAGTTTTTCAGTGCAACTCTCTCATATACTATGTACTACACTGTGCGTTTCTTATATTCTAAGTTTTTCAGTGCAACTCACTCATATCCTATGTACTACACTGTGCGTTTCTTATATTCTAAGTTTTTCAGTGCAACTCACTCATATACTATGTACTACACTGTGCGTTTCTTAAATTCTAAGTTTTTCAGTGCAACTCACTCATATACAATGTACTACACTGTGCGTTTCTTATATTCTAAGTTTTTCAGTGCAACTCACTCATATCCTATGTACTACACTGTGCGTTTCTTATATCCTAAGTTTTTCAGTGCAACTCACTCATATACTATGTACTACACTGTGCGTTTCTCTAAATTCGAAGTTTTTCAGTGCAACTCACTCATATACTATGTACTACACTGTGCGTTTCTCTAAATTCTAAGTTTTTCAGTGCAACTCACTCATATACTATGTACTACACTGTGCGTTTCTTATATTCTAAGTTTTTCAGTGCAACTCACTCATATACTATGTACTACACTGTGCGTTTCTTATATTCTAAGTTTTTCAGTGCAACTCACTCATATACTATGTACTACACTGTGCGTTTCTTATATTCTAAGTTTTTCAGTGCAACTCACTCATATACTATGTACTACACTGTGCGTTTCTTATATTCTAAGTTTTTCAGTGCAACTCACTCATATACTATGTACTACACTGTGCGTTTCTTATATTCTAAGTTTTTCAGTGCAACTCACTCATATACTATGTACTACACTGTGCGTTTCTTATATTCTAATTTTTTCAGTGCAACTCACTCATATACTATGTACTACACTGTGCGTTTCTTATATTCTAAGTTTTTCAGTGCAACTCACTCATATACTATTACTACACTGTGCGTTTCTTATATTCTAAGTTTTTCAGTGCAACTCACTCATATACTATGTACTACACTGTGCGTTTCTTATATTCTAAGTTTTTCAGTGCAACTCACTCATATACTATGTACTACACTGTGCGTTTCTTATATTCCAAGTTTTTCAGTGCAACTCACTCATATACTATGTACTACACTGTGCATTTCGTGTAATGCGGGTTTTTCAGTAAATTCTAAGTTTTTCAGTGCAACTCACTCATATACTATGTACTACACTGTGCGTTTCTTATATTCTAAGTTTTTCAGTGCAACTCACTCATATACTATGTACTACACTGTGCGTTTCTTATATTCTAAGTTTTTCAGTGCAACTCACTCATATACTATGTACTACACTGTGCGTTTCTTATATTCTAAGTTTTTCAGTGCAACTCACTCATATACTATGTACTACACTGTGCGTTTCTCTAAATTCTAAGTTTTTCAGTGCAACTCACTCATATACTATGTACTACACTGTGCGTTTCTTATATTCTAAGTTTTTCAGTGCAACTCACTCATATACTATGTACTACACTGTGCGTTTCTTATATTCTAAGTTTTTCAGTGCAACTCACTCATATACTATGTACTACACTGTGTGTTTCTTCTAAGTTTTTAGTGCAACTCACTCATATACTATGTACTACACTGTGCGTTTCTTATATTCTAAGTTTTTCAGTGCAACTCACTCATATACTATGTACTACACTGTGCGTTTCTTATATTCTAAGTTTTTCAGTGCAACTCACTCATATACTATGTACTACACTGTGCGTTTCTTGAATTCTAAGTTTTTCAGTGCAACTCACTCATATACTATGTACTACACTGTGCGTTACTTATATTCTAAGTTTTTCAGTGCAACTCACTCATATACTATGTACTACACTGTGCGTTTCTTATATTCTAAGTTTTTCAGTGCAACTCACTCATATACTATGTACTACACTGTGAGTTTCTTAAATTCTAGGTTTTTCAGTGCAACTCACTCATATACTATGTACTACACTGTGCGTTTCTTATATTCTAAGTTTTTCAGTGCAACTCACTCATATACTATGTACTACACAGTGCGTTTCTTATATTCTAAGTTTTTCAGTGCAACTCACTCATATACTATGTACTACACTGTGCGTTTCTTATATTCTAAGTTTTTCAGTGCAACTCACTCATATACTATGTACTACACTGTGCGTTTCTTATATTCTAAGTTTTTCAGTGCAACTCACTCATATACTATGTACTACACTGTGCATTTCGTGTAATGCGGGTTTTTCAGTAAATTCTAAGTTTTTCAGTGCAACTCACTCATATACTATGTACTACACTGTGCGTTTCTTATATTCTAAGTTTTTCAGTGCAACTCACTCATATACTATGTACTACACTGTGCGTTTCTTATATTCTAAGTTTTTCAGTGCAACTCACTCATATACTATGTACTACACTGTGCGTTTCTTATATTCTAAGTTTTTCAGTGCAACTCACTCATATACTATGTACTACACTGTGCGTTTCTCTAAATTCTAAGTTTTTCAGTGCAACTCACTCATATACTATGTACTACACTGTGCGTTTCTTATATTCTAAGTTTTTCAGTGCAACTCACTCATATACTATGTACTACACTGTGCGTTTCTTATATTCTAAGTTTTTCAGTGCAACTCACTCATATACTATGTACTACACTGTGTGTTTCTTCTAAGTTTTTAGTGCAACTCACTCATATACTATGTACTACACTGTGCGTTTCTTATATTCTAAGTTTTTCAGTGCAACTCACTCATATACTATGTACTACACTGTGCGTTTCTTATATTCTAAGTTTTTCAGTGCAACTCACTCATATACTATGTACTACACTGTGCGTTTCTTGAATTCTAAGTTTTTCAGTGCAACTCACTCATATACTATGTACTACACTGTGCGTTACTTATATTCTAAGTTTTTCAGTGCAACTCACTCATATACTATGTACTACACTGTGCGTTTCTTATATTCTAAGTTTTTCAGTGCAACTCACTCATATACTATGTACTACACTGTGAGTTTCTTAAATTCTAGGTTTTTCAGTGCAACTCACTCATATACTATGTACTACACTGTGCGTTTCTTATATTCTAAGTTTTTCAGTGCAACTCACTCATATACTATGTACTACACAGTGCGTTTCTTATATTCTAAGTTTTTCAGTGCAACTCACTCATATACTATGTACTACACTGTGCGTTTCTTATATTCTAAGTTTTTCAGTGCAACTCACTCATATACTATGTACTACACTGTGCGTTTCTTATATTCTAAGTTTTTCAGTGCAACTCACTCATATACTATGTACTACACTGTGCATTTCGTGTAATGCGGGTTTTTCAGTAAATTCTAAGTTTTTCAGTGCAACTCACTCATATACTATGTACTACACTGTGCGTTTCTTATATTCTAAGTTTTTCAGTGCAACTCACTCATATACTATGTACTACACTGTGCGTTTCTTATATTCTAAGTTTTTCAGTGCAACTCACTCATATACTATGTACTACACTGTGCGTTTCTTATATTCTAAGTTTTTCAGTGCAACTCACTCATATACTATGTACTACACTGTGCGTTTCTTATATTCTAAGTTTTTCAGTGCAACTCACTCATATACTATGTACTACACTGTGCGTTTCTTATATTCTAAGTTTTTCAGTGCAACTCACTCATATACTATGTACTACACTGTGCGTTTCTTATATTCTAAGTTTTTCAGTGCAACTCACTCATATACTATGTACTACACTGTGCGTTTCTTATATTCTAAGTTTTTCAGTGCAACTCACTCATATCCTATGTACTACACTGTGCGTTTCTTATATTCTAAGTTTTTCAGTGCAACTCACTCATATACTATGTACTACACTGTGCGTTTCTTAAATTCTAAGTTTTTCAGTGCAACTCACTCATATACAATGTACTACACTGTGCGTTTCTTATATTCTAAGTTTTTCAGTGCAACTCACTCATATACTATGTACTACACTGTGCGTTTCTTATATCCTAAGTTTTTCAGTGCAACTCACTCATATACTATGTACTACACTGTGCGTTTCTCTAAATTCGAAGTTTTTCAGTGCAACTCACTCATATACTATGTACTACACTGTGCGTTTCTCTAAATTCTAAGTTTTTCAGTGCAACTCACTCATATACTATGTACTACACTGTGCGTTTCTTATATTCTAAGTTTTTCAGTGCAACTCACTCATATACTATGTACTACACTGTGCGTTTCTTATATTCTAAGTTTTTCAGTGCAACTCACTCATATACTATGTACTACACTGTGCGTTTCTTATATTCTAAGTTTTTCAGTGCAACTCACTCATATACTATGTACTACACTGTGCGTTTCTTATATTCTAAGTTTTTCAGTGCAACTCACTCATATACTATGTACTACACTGTGCGTTTCTTATATTCTAAGTTTTTCAGTGCAACTCACTCATATACTATGTACTACACTGTGCGTTTCTTATATTCTAAGTTTTTCAGTGCAACTCACTCATATACTATGTACTACACTGTGCGTTTCTTATATTCTAAGTTTTTCAGTGCAACTCACTCATATACTATTACTACACTGTGCGTTTCTTATATTCTAAGTTTTTCAGTGCAACTCACTCATATACTATGTACTACACTGTGCGTTTCTTATATTCTAAGTTTTTCAGTGCAACTCACTCATATACTATGTACTACACTGTGCGTTTCTTATATTCTAAGTTTTTCAGTGCAACTCACTCATATACTATGTACTACACTGTGCGTTTCTTATATTCCAAGTTTTTCAGTGCAACTCACTCATATACTATGTACTACACTGTGCATTTCGTGTAATGCGGGTTTTTCAGTAAATTCTAAGTTTTTCAGTGCAACTCACTCATATACTATGTACTACACTGTGCGTTTCTTATATTCTAAGTTTTTCAGTGCAACTCACTCATATACTATGTACTACACTGTGCGTTTCTTATATTCTAAGTTTTTCAGTGCAACTCACTCATATACTATGTACTACACTGTGCGTTTCTTATATTCTAAGTTTTTCAGTGCAACTCACTCATATACTATGTACTACACTGTGCGTTTCTCTAAATTCTAAGTTTTTCAGTGCAACTCACTCATATACTATGTACTACACTGTGCGTTTCTTATATTCTAAGTTTTTCAGTGCAACTCACTCATATACTATGTACTACACTGTGCGTTTCTTATATTCTAAGTTTTTCAGTGCAACTCACTCATATACTATGTACTACACTGTGCGTTTCTTATATTCTAAGTTTTTCAGTGCAACTCACTCATATACTATGTACTACACTGTGCGTTTCTTATATTCTAAGTTTTTCAGTGCAACTCACTCATATACTATGTACTACACTGTGCGTTTCTTAAATTCTAAGTTTTTCAGTGCAACTCACTCATATACTATGTACTACACTGTGCGTTACTTATATTCTAAGTTTTTCAGTGCAACTCACTCATATACTATGTACTACACTGTGCGTTTCTTATATTCTAAGTTTTTCAGTGCAACTCACTCATATACTATGTACTACACTGTGCGTTTCTTATATTCTAAGTTTTTCAGTGCAACTCACTCATATACTATGTACTACACTGTGCGTTTCTTATATTCTAAGTTTTTCAGTGCAACTCACTCATATACTATGTACTACACTGTGCGTTTCTTATATTCTAAGTTTTTCAGTGCAACTCACTCATATACTATGTACTACACTGTGCGTTTCTTATATTCTAAGTTTTTCAGTGCAACTCACTCATATACTATGTACTACACTGTGCATTTCGTGTAATGCGGGTTTTTCAGTAAATTCTAAGTTTTTCAGTGCAACTCACTCATATACTATGTACTACACTGTGCGTTTCTTATATTCTAAGTTTTTCAGTGCAACTCACTCATATACTATGTACTACACTGTGCGTTTCTTATATTCTAAGTTTTTCAGTGCAACTCACTCATATACTATGTACTACACTGTGCGTTTCTTATATTCTAAGTTTTTCAGTGCAACTCACTCATATACTATGTACTACACTGTGCGTTTCTTATATTCTAAGTTTTTCAGTGCAACTCACTCATATACTATGTACTACACTGTGCGTTTCTTATATTCTAAGTTTTTCAGTGCAACTCACTCATATACTATGTACTACACTGTGCGTTTCTTATATTCTAAGTTTTTCAGTGCAACTCACTCATATACTATGTACTACACTGTGCGTTTCTTATATTCTAAGTTTTTCAGTGCAACTCACTCATATACTATGTACTACACTGTGCGTTTCTTATATTCTAAGTTTTTCAGTGCAACTCACTCATATACTATGTACTACACTGTGCGTTTCTTATATTCTAAGTTTTTCAGTGCAACTCACTCATATACTATGTATTACACTGTGCGTTTCTTATATTCTAAGTTTTTCAGTGCAACTCACTCATATACTATGTACTACACTGTGCGTTTCTTATATTCTAAGTTTTTCAGTGCAACTCACTCATATACTATGTACTACACTGTGCATTTCGTGTAATGCGGGTTTTTCAGTAAATTCTAAGTTTTTCAGTGCAACTCACTCATATACTATGTACTACACTGTGCGTTTCTTATATTCTAAGTTTTTCAGTGCAACTCACTCATATACTATGTACTACACTGTGCGTTTCTTATATTCTAAGTTTTTCAGTGCAACTCACTCATATACTATGTACTACACTGTGCGTTTCTTATATTCTAAGTTTTTCAGTGCAACTCACTCATTTACTATGTACTACACTGTGCGTTTCTTATATTCTAAGTTTTTCAGTGCAACTCACTCATATACTATGTACTACACTGTGCGTTTCTTATATTCTAAGTTTTTCAGTGCAACTCACTCATATACTATGTACTACACTGTGCGTTTCTTATATTCTAAGTTTTTCAGTGCAACTCACTCATATACTATGTACTACACTGTGCGTTTCTTATATTCTAAGTTTTTCAGTGCAACTCACTCATATACTATGTACTACACTGTGCGTTTCTTATATTCTAAGTTTTTCAGTGCAACTCACTCATATACTATGTACTACACTGTGCGTTTCTTATATTCTAAGTTTTTCAGTGCAACTCACTCATATACTATGTACTACACTGTGCGTTACTTATATTCTAAGTTTTTCAGTGCAACTCACTCATATACTATGTACTACACTGTGCGTTTCTTATATTCTAAGTTTTTCAGTGCAACTCACTCATATACTATGTACTACACTGTGAGTTTCTTAAATTCTAGGTTTTTCAGTGCAACTCACTCATATACTATGTACTACACTGTGCGTTTCTTATATTCTAAGTTTTTCAGTGCAACTCACTCATATACTATGTACTACACAGTGCGTTTCTTATATTCTAAGTTTTTCAGTGCAACTCACTCATATACTATGTACTACACTGTGCGTTTCTTATATTCTAAGTTTTTCAGTGCAACTCACTCATATACTATGTACTACACTGTGCGTTTCTTATATTCTAAGTTTTTCAGTGCAACTCACTCATATACTATGTACTACACTGTGCATTTCGTGTAATGCGGGTTTTTCAGTAAATTCTAAGTTTTTCAGTGCAACTCACTCATATACTATGTACTACACTGTGCGTTTCTTATATTCTAAGTTTTTCAGTGCAACTCACTCATATACTATGTACTACACTGTGCGTTTCTTATATTCTAAGTTTTTCAGTGCAACTCACTCATATACTATGTACTACACTGTGCGTTTCTTATATTCTAAGTTTTTCAGTGCAACTCACTCATATACTATGTACTACACTGTGCGTTTCTCTAAATTCTAAGTTTTTCAGTGCAACTCACTCATATACTATGTACTACACTGTGCGTTTCTTATATTCTAAGTTTTTCAGTGCAACTCACTCATATACTATGTACTACACTGTGCGTTTCTTATATTCTAAGTTTTTCAGTGCAACTCACTCATATACTATGTACTACACTGTGTGTTTCTTCTAAGTTTTTAGTGCAACTCACTCATATACTATGTACTACACTGTGCGTTTCTTATATTCTAAGTTTTTCAGTGCAACTCACTCATATACTATGTACTACACTGTGCGTTTCTTATATTCTAAGTTTTTCAGTGCAACTCACTCATATACTATGTACTACACTGTGCGTTTCTTGAATTCTAAGTTTTTCAGTGCAACTCACTCATATACTATGTACTACACTGTGCGTTACTTATATTCTAAGTTTTTCAGTGCAACTCACTCATATACTATGTACTACACTGTGCGTTTCTTATATTCTAAGTTTTTCAGTGCAACTCACTCATATACTATGTACTACACTGTGAGTTTCTTAAATTCTAGGTTTTTCAGTGCAACTCACTCATATACTATGTACTACACTGTGCGTTTCTTATATTCTAAGTTTTTCAGTGCAACTCACTCATATACTATGTACTACACAGTGCGTTTCTTATATTCTAAGTTTTTCAGTGCAACTCACTCATATACTATGTACTACACTGTGCGTTTCTTATATTCTAAGTTTTTCAGTGCAACTCACTCATATACTATGTACTACACTGTGCGTTTCTTATATTCTAAGTTTTTCAGTGCAACTCACTCATATACTATGTACTACACTGTGCATTTCGTGTAATGCGGGTTTTTCAGTAAATTCTAAGTTTTTCAGTGCAACTCACTCATATACTATGTACTACACTGTGCGTTTCTTATATTCTAAGTTTTTCAGTGCAACTCACTCATATACTATGTACTACACTGTGCGTTTCTTATATTCTAAGTTTTTCAGTGCAACTCACTCATATACTATGTACTACACTGTGCGTTTCTTATATTCTAAGTTTTTCAGTGCAACTCACTCATATACTATGTACTACACTGTGCGTTTCTTATATTCTAAGTTTTTCAGTGCAACTCACTCATATACTATGTACTACACTGTGCGTTTCTTATATTCTAAGTTTTTCAGTGCAACTCACTCATATACTATGTACTACACTGTGCGTTTCTTATATTCTAAGTTTTTCAGTGCAACTCACTCATATACTATGTACTACACTGTGCGTTTCTTATATTCTAAGTTTTTCAGTGCAACTCACTCATATCCTATGTACTACACTGTGCGTTTCTTATATTCTAAGTTTTTCAGTGCAACTCACTCATATACTATGTACTACACTGTGCGTTTCTTAAATTCTAAGTTTTTCAGTGCAACTCACTCATATACAATGTACTACACTGTGCGTTTCTTATATTCTAAGTTTTTCAGTGCAACTCACTCATATACTATGTACTACACTGTGCGTTTCTTATATCCTAAGTTTTTCAGTGCAACTCACTCATATACTATGTACTACACTGTGCGTTTCTCTAAATTCGAAGTTTTTCAGTGCAACTCACTCATATACTATGTACTACACTGTGCGTTTCTCTAAATTCTAAGTTTTTCAGTGCAACTCACTCATATACTATGTACTACACTGTGCGTTTCTTATATTCTAAGTTTTTCAGTGCAACTCACTCATATACTATGTACTACACTGTGCGTTTCTTATATTCTAAGTTTTTCAGTGCAACTCACTCATATACTATGTACTACACTGTGCGTTTCTTATATTCTAAGTTTTTCAGTGCAACTCACTCATATACTATGTACTACACTGTGCGTTTCTTATATTCTAAGTTTTTCAGTGCAACTCACTCATATACTATGTACTACACTGTGCGTTTCTTATATTCTAAGTTTTTCAGTGCAACTCACTCATATACTATGTACTACACTGTGCGTTTCTTATATTCTAAGTTTTTCAGTGCAACTCACTCATATACTATGTACTACACTGTGCGTTTCTTATATTCTAAGTTTTTCAGTGCAACTCACTCATATACTATTACTACACTGTGCGTTTCTTATATTCTAAGTTTTTCAGTGCAACTCACTCATATACTATGTACTACACTGTGCGTTTCTTATATTCTAAGTTTTTCAGTGCAACTCACTCATATACTATGTACTACACTGTGCGTTTCTTATATTCTAAGTTTTTCAGTGCAACTCACTCATATACTATGTACTACACTGTGCGTTTCTTATATTCCAAGTTTTTCAGTGCAACTCACTCATATACTATGTACTACACTGTGCATTTCGTGTAATGCGGGTTTTTCAGTAAATTCTAAGTTTTTCAGTGCAACTCACTCATATACTATGTACTACACTGTGCGTTTCTTATATTCTAAGTTTTTCAGTGCAACTCACTCATATACTATGTACTACACTGTGCGTTTCTTATATTCTAAGTTTTTCAGTGCAACTCACTCATATACTATGTACTACACTGTGCGTTTCTTATATTCTAAGTTTTTCAGTGCAACTCACTCATATACTATGTACTACACTGTGCGTTTCTCTAAATTCTAAGTTTTTCAGTGCAACTCACTCATATACTATGTACTACACTGTGCGTTTCTTATATTCTAAGTTTTTCAGTGCAACTCACTCATATACTATGTACTACACTGTGCGTTTCTTATATTCTAAGTTTTTCAGTGCAACTCACTCATATACTATGTACTACACTGTGCGTTTCTTATATTCTAAGTTTTTCAGTGCAACTCACTCATATACTATGTACTACACTGTGCGTTTCTTATATTCGAAGTTTTTCAGTGCAACTCACTCATATACTATGTACTACACTGTGCGTTTCTTAAATTCTAAGTTTTTCAGTGCAACTCACTCATATACTATGTACTACACTGTGCGTTACTTATATTCTAAGTTTTTCAGTGCAACTCACTCATATACTATGTACTACACTGTGCGTTTCTTATATTCTAAGTTTTTCAGTGCAACTCACTCATATACTATGTACTACACTGTGCGTTTCTTATATTCTAAGTTTTTCAGTGCAACTCACTCATATACTATGTACTACACTGTGCGTTTCTTATATTCTAAGTTTTTCAGTGCAACTCACTCATATACTATGTACTACACTGTGCGTTTCTTATATTCTAAGTTTTTCAGTGCAACTCACTCATATACTATGTACTACACTGTGCGTTTCTTATATTCTAAGTTTTTCAGTGCAACTCACTCATATACTATGTACTACACTGTGCATTTCGTGTAATGCGGGTTTTTCAGTAAATTCTAAGTTTTTCAGTGCAACTCACTCATATACTATGTACTACACTGTGCGTTTCTTATATTCTAAGTTTTTCAGTGCAACTCACTCATATACTATGTACTACACTGTGCGTTTCTTATATTCTAAGTTTTTCAGTGCAACTCACTCATATACTATGTACTACACTGTGCGTTTCTTATATTCTAAGTTTTTCAGTGCAACTCACTCATATACTATGTACTACACTGTGCGTTTCTTATATTCTAAGTTTTTCAGTGCAACTCACTCATATACTATGTACTACACTGTGCGTTTCTTATATTCTAAGTTTTTCAGTGCAACTCACTCATATACTATGTACTACACTGTGCGTTTCTTATATTCTAAGTTTTTCAGTGCAACTCACTCATATACTATGTACTACACTGTGCGTTTCTTATATTCTAAGTTTTTCAGTGCAACTCACTCATATACTATGTACTACACTGTGCGTTTCTTATATTCTAAGTTTTTCAGTGCAACTCACTCATATACTATGTACTACACTGTGCGTTTCTTATATTCTAAGTTTTTCAGTGCAACTCACTCATATACTATGTATTACACTGTGCGTTTCTTATATTCTAAGTTTTTCAGTGCAACTCACTCATATACTATGTACTACACTGTGCGTTTCTTATATTCTAAGTTTTTCAGTGCAACTCACTCATATACTATGTACTACACTGTGCATTTCGTGTAATGCGGGTTTTTCAGTAAATTCTAAGTTTTTCAGTGCAACTCACTCATATACTATGTACTACACTGTGCGTTTCTTATATTCTAAGTTTTTCAGTGCAACTCACTCATATACTATGTACTACACTGTGCGTTTCTTATATTCTAAGTTTTTCAGTGCAACTCACTCATATACTATGTACTACACTGTGCGTTTCTTATATTCTAAGTTTTTCAGTGCAACTCACTCATTTACTATGTACTACACTGTGCGTTTCTTATATTCTAAGTTTTTCAGTGCAACTCACTCATATACTATGTACTACACTGTGCGTTTCTTATATTCTAAGTTTTTCAGTGCAACTCACTCATATACTATGTACTACACTGTGCGTTTCTTATATTCTAAGTTTTTCAGTGCAACTCACTCATATACTATGTACTACACTGTGCGTTTCTTATATTCTAAGTTTTTCAGTGCAACTCACTCATATACTATGTACTACACTGTGCGTTTCTTATATTCTAAGTTTTTCAGTGCAACTCACTCATATACTATGTACTACACTGTGCGTTTCTTATATTCTAAGTTTTTCAGTGCAACTCACTCATATACTATGTACTACACTGTGCGTTTCTTATATTCTAAGTTTTCAGTGCAACTCACTCATATACTATGTACTACACTGTGCATTTCGTGTAATGCGGGTTTTTCAGTAAATTCTAAGTTTTTCAGTGCAACTCACTCATATACTATGTACTACACTGTGCGTTTCTTATATTCTAAGTTTTTCAGTGCAACTCACTCATATACTATGTACTACACTGTGCGTTTCTTATATTCTAAGTTTTTCAGTGCAACTCACTCATATACTATGTACTACACTGTGCGTTTCTTATATTCTAAGTTTTTCAGTGCAACTCACTCATATACTATGTACTACACTGTGCGTTTCTCTAAATTCTAAGTTTTTCAGTGCAACTCACTCATATACTATGTACTACACTGTGCGTTTCTTATATTCTAAGTTTTTCAGTGCAACTCACTCATATACTATGTACTACACTGTGCGTTTCTTATATTCTAAGTTTTTCAGTGCAACTCACTCATATACTATGTACTACACTGTGTGTTTCTTATATTCTAAGTTTTTCAGTGCAACTCACTCATATACTATGTACTACACTGTGCGTTTCTTATATTCTAAGTTTTTCAGTGCAACTCACTCATATACTATGTACTACACTGTGCGTTTCTTATATTCTAAGTTTTTCAGTGCAACTCACTCATATACTATGTACTACACTGTGCGTTTCTTAAATTCTAAGTTTTTCAGTGCAACTCACTCATATACTATGTACTACACTGTGCGTTACTTATATTCTAAGTTTTTCAGTGCAACTCACTCATATACTATGTTCTACACTGTGCGTTTCTTATATTCTAAGTTTTTCAGTGCAACTCACTCATATACTATGTACTACACTGTGCGTTTCTTATATTCTAAGTTTTTCAGTGCAACTCACTCATATACTATGTACTACACTGTGCGTTTCTTATATTCTAAGTTTTTCAGTGCAACTCACTCATATACTATGTACTACACTGTGCATTTCGTGTAATGCGGGTTTTTTAGTAAATTCTAAGTTTTTCAGTGCAACTCACTCATATACTATGTACTACACTGTGCGTTTCTTATATTCTAAGTTTTTCAGTGCAACTCACTCATATACTATGTACTACACTGTGCGTTTCTTATATTCTAAGTATTTCAGTGCAACTCACTCATATACTATGTACTACACTGTGCGTTTCTTATATTCTAAGTTTTTCAGTGCAACTCACTCATATACTATGTACTACACTGTGCGTTTCTTATATTCTAAGTTTTTCAGTGCAACTCACTCATATACTATGTACTACACTGTGCGTTTCTTATATTCTAAGTTTTTCAGTGCAACTCACTCATATACTATGTACTACACTGTGCGTTTCTTATATTCTAAGTTTTTCAGTGCAACTCACTCATATACTATGTACTACACTGTGCGTTTCTTATATTCTAAGTTTTTCAGTGCAACTCACTCATATACTATGTACTACACTGTGCGTTTCTTATATTCTAAGTTTTCAGTGCAACTCACTCATATACTATGTACTACACTGTGCATTTCGTGTAATGCGGGTTTTTCAGTAAATTCTAAGTTTTTCAGTGCAACTCACTCATATACTATGTACTACACTGTGCGTTTCTTATATTCTAAGTTTTTCAGTGCAACTCACTCATATACTATGTACTACACTGTGCGTTTCTTATATTCTAAGTTTTTCAGTGCAACTCACTCATATACTATGTACTACACCGTGCGTTTCTTATATTCTAAGTTTTTCAATGCAACTCACTCATATACTATGTACGACACTGTGCGTTTCTTATATTCTAAGTTTTTCAGTGCAACTCACTCATATACTATGTACTACACTGTGCGTTTCTTATATTCTAAGTTTTTCAGTGCAACTCACTCATATACTATGTACTACACTGCGCATTTCTCTAAATTCTAAGTTTTTCAGTGCAACTCACTCATATACTATGTACTACACTGTGCGTTTCTTATATTCTAAGTTTTTCAGTGCAACTCACTCATATACTATGTACTACACTGTGCGTTTCTTATATTCTAAGTTTTTCAGTGCAACTCATTCATATACTATGTACTACACTGTGCGTTTCTTATATTCTAAGTTTTTCAGTGCAACTCACTCATATACTATGTACTACACTGTGCGTTTCTTATATTCTAAGTTTTTCAGTGCAACTCACTCATATACTATGTACTACACTGTGCGTTTCTTATATTCTAAGTTTTCAGTGCAACTCACTCATATACTATGTACTACACTGTGCATTTCGTGTAATGCGGGTTTTTCAGTAAATTCTAAGTTTTTCAGTGCAACTCACTCATATACTATGTACTACACTGTGCGTTTCTTATATTCTAAGTTTTTCAGTGCAACTCACTCATATACTATGTACTACACTGTCCGTTTCTTATATTCTAAGTTTTTCAGTGCAACTCACTCATATACTATGTACTACACTGTGCGTTTCTTATATTCTAAGTTTTTCAGTGCAACTCACTCATATACTATGTACTACACTGTGCGTTTCTTATATTCTAAGTTTTTCAGTGCAACTCACTCATATACTATGTACTACACTGTGCGTTTCTTATATTCTAAGTTTTTCAGTGCAACTCACTCATATACTATGTACTACACTGTGCGTTTCTTATATTCTAAGTTTTTCAGTGCAACTCACTCATATACTATGTACTACACTGTGCGTTTCTTATATTCTAAGTTTTTCAGTGCAACTCTCTCATATACTATGTACTACACTGTGCGTTTCTTATATTCTAAGTTTTTCAGTGCAACTCACTCATATCCTATGTACTACACTGTGCGTTTCTTATATTCTAAGTTTTTCAGTGCAACTCACTCATATACTATGTACTACACTGTGCGTTTCTTAAATTCTAAGTTTTTCAGTGCAACTCACTCATATACAATGTACTACACTGTGCGTTTCTTATATTCTAAGTTTTTCAGTGCAACTCACTCATATACTATGTACTACACTGTGCGTTTCTTATATCCTAAGTTTTTCAGTGCAACTCACTCATATACTATGTACTACACTGTGCGTTTCTCTAAATTCGAAGTTTTTCAGTGCAACTCACTCATATACTATGTACTACACTGTGCGTTTCTCTAAATTCTAAGTTTTTCAGTGCAACTCACTCATATACTATGTACTACACTGTGCGTTTCTTATATTCTAAGTTTTTCAGTGCAACTCACTCATATACTATGTACTACACTGTGCGTTTCTTATATTCTAAGTTTTTCAGTGCAACTCACTCATATACTATGTACTACACTGTGCGTTTCTTATATTCTAAGTTTTTCAGTGCAACTCACTCATATACTATGTACTACACTGTGCGTTTCTTATATTCTAAGTTTTTCAGTGCAACTCACTCATATACTATGTACTACACTGTGCGTTTCTTATATTCTAAGTTTTTCAGTGCAACTCACTCATATACTATGTACTACACTGTGCGTTTCTTATATTCTAATTTTTTCAGTGCAACTCACTCATATACTATGTACTACACTGTGCGTTTCTTATATTCTAAGTTTTTCAGTGCAACTCACTCATATACTATTACTACACTGTGCGTTTCTTATATTCTAAGTTTTTCAGTGCAACTCACTCATATACTATGTACTACACTGTGCGTTTCTTATATTCTAAGTTTTTCAGTGCAACTCACTCATATACTATGTACTACACTGTGCGTTTCTTATATTCCAAGTTTTTCAGTGCAACTCACTCATATACTATGTACTACACTGTGCATTTCGTGTAATGCGGGTTTTTCAGTAAATTCTAAGTTTTTCAGTGCAACTCACTCATATACTATGTACTACACTGTGCGTTTCTTATATTCTAAGTTTTTCAGTGCAACTCACTCATATACTATGTACTACACTGTGCGTTTCTTATATTCTAAGTTTTTCAGTGCAACTCACTCATATACTATGTACTACACTGTGCGTTTCTTATATTCTAAGTTTTTCAGTGCAACTCACTCATATACTATGTACTACACTGTGCGTTTCTCTAAATTCTAAGTTTTTCAGTGCAACTCACTCATATACTATGTACTACACTGTGCGTTTCTTATATTCTAAGTTTTTCAGTGCAACTCACTCATATACTATGTACTACACTGTGCGTTTCTTATATTCTAAGTTTTTCAGTGCAACTCACTCATATACTATGTACTACACTGTGTGTTTCTTCTAAGTTTTTAGTGCAACTCACTCATATACTATGTACTACACTGTGTGTTTCTTATATTCTAAGTTTTTCAGTGCAACTCACTCATATACTATGTACTACACTGTGCGTTTCTTATATTCTAAGTTTTTCAGTGCAACTCACTCATATACTATGTACTACACTGTGCGTTTCTTGAATTCTAAGTTTTTCAGTGCAACTCACTCATATACTATGTACTACACTGTGCGTTACTTATATTCTAAGTTTTTCAGTGCAACTCACTCATATACTATGTACTACACTGTGCGTTTCTTATATTCTAAGTTTTTCAGTGCAACTCACTCATATACTATGTACTACACTGTGAGTTTCTTAAATTCTAGGTTTTTCAGTGCAACTCACTCATATACTATGTACTACACTGTGCGTTTCTTATATTCTAAGTTTTTCAGTGCAACTCACTCATATACTATGTACTACACAGTGCGTTTCTTATATTCTAAGTTTTTCAGTGCAACTCACTCATATACTATGTACTACACTGTGCGTTTCTTATATTCTAAGTTTTTCAGTGCAACTCACTCATATACTATGTACTACACTGTGCGTTTCTTATATTCTAAGTTTTTCAGTGCAACTCACTCATATACTATGTACTACACTGTGCATTTCGTGTAATGCGGGTTTTTCAGTAAATTCTAAGTTTTTCAGTGCAACTCACTCATATACTATGTACTACACTGTGCGTTTCTTATATTCTAAGTTTTTCAGTGCAACTCACTCATATACTATGTACTACACTGTGCGTTTCTTATATTCTAAGTTTTTCAGTGCAACTCACTCATATACTATGTACTACACTGTGCGTTTCTTATATTCTAAGTTTTTCAGTGCAACTCACTCATATACTATGTACTACACTGTGCGTTTCTTATATTCTAAGTTTTTCAGTGCAACTCACTCATATACTATGTACTACACTGTGCGTTTCTTATATTCTAAGTTTTTCAGTGCAACTCACTCATATACTATGTACTACACTGTGCGTTTCTTATATTCTAAGTTTTTCAGTGCAACTCACTCATATACTATGTACTACACTGTGCGTTTCTTATATTCTAAGTTTTTCAGTGCAACTCACTCATATCCTATGTACTACACTGTGCGTTTCTTATATTCTAAGTTTTTCAGTGCAACTCACTCATATACTATGTACTACACTGTGCGTTTCTTAAATTCTAAGTTTTTCAGTGCAACTCACTCATATACAATGTACTACACTGTGCGTTTCTTATATTCTAAGTTTTTCAGTGCAACTCACTCATATACTATGTACTACACTGTGCGTTTCTTATATCCTAAGTTTTTCAGTGCAACTCACTCATATACTATGTACTACACTGTGCGTTTCTCTAAATTCGAAGTTTTTCAGTGCAACTCACTCATATACTATGTACTACACTGTGCGTTTCTCTAAATTCTAAGTTTTTCAGTGCAACTCACTCATATACTATGTACTACACTGTGCGTTTCTTATATTCTAAGTTTTTCAGTGCAACTCACTCATATACTATGTACTACACTGTGCGTTTCTTATATTCTAAGTTTTTCAGTGCAACTCACTCATATACTATGTACTACACTGTGCGTTTCTTATATTCTAAGTTTTTCAGTGCAACTCACTCATATACTATGTACTACACTGTGCGTTTCTTATATTCTAAGTTTTTCAGTGCAACTCACTCATATACTATGTACTACACTGTGCGTTTCTTATATTCTAAGTTTTTCAGTGCAACTCACTCATATACTATGTACTACACTGTGCGTTTCTTATATTCTAAGTTTTTCAGTGCAACTCACTCATATACTATGTACTACACTGTGCGTTTCTTATATTCTAAGTTTTTCAGTGCAACTCACTCATATACTATTACTACACTGTGCGTTTCTTATATTCTAAGTTTTTCAGTGCAACTCACTCATATACTATGTACTACACTGTGCGTTTCTTATATTCTAAGTTTTTCAGTGCAACTCACTCATATACTATGTACTACACTGTGCGTTTCTTATATTCTAAGTTTTTCAGTGCAACTCACTCATATACTATGTACTACACTGTGCGTTTCTTATATTCCAAGTTTTTCAGTGCAACTCACTCATATACTATGTACTACACTGTGCATTTCGTGTAATGCGGGTTTTTCAGTAAATTCTAAGTTTTTCAGTGCAACTCACTCATATACTATGTACTACACTGTGCGTTTCTTATATTCTAAGTTTTTCAGTGCAACTCACTCATATACTATGTACTACACTGTGCGTTTCTTATATTCTAAGTTTTTCAGTGCAACTCACTCATATACTATGTACTACACTGTGCGTTTCTTATATTCTAAGTTTTTCAGTGCAACTCACTCATATACTATGTACTACACTGTGCGTTTCTCTAAATTCTAAGTTTTTCAGTGCAACTCACTCATATACTATGTACTACACTGTGCGTTTCTTATATTCTAAGTTTTTCAGTGCAACTCACTCATATACTATGTACTACACTGTGCGTTTCTTATATTCTAAGTTTTTCAGTGCAACTCACTCATATACTATGTACTACACTGTGCGTATCTTATATTCTAAGTTTTTCAGTGCAACTCACTCATATACTATGTACTACACTGTGCGTTTCTTATATTCTAAGTTTTTCAGTGCAACTCACTCATATACTATGTACTACACTGTGCGTTTCTTATATTCTAAGTTTTTCAGTGCAACTCACTCATATACTATGTACTACACTGTGCGTTTCTTAAATTCTAAGTTTTTCAGTGCAACTCACTCATATACTATGTACTACACTGTGCGTTACTTATATTCTAAGTTTTTCAGTGCAACTCACTCATATACTATGTACTACACTGTGCGTTTCTTATATTCTAAGTTTTTCAGTGCAACTCACTCATATACTATGTACTACACTGTGCGTTTCTTATATTCTAAGTTTTTCAGTGCAACTCACTCATATACTATGTACTACACTGTGCGTTTCTTATATTCTAAGTTTTTCAGTGCAACTCACTCATATACTATGTACTACACTGTGCGTTTCTTATATTCTAAGTTTTTCATGCAACTCACTCATATACTATGTACTACACTGTGCGTTTCTTATATTCTAAGTTTTTCAGTGCAACTCACTCATATACTATGTACTACACTGTGCATTTCGTGTAATGCGGGTTTTTCAGTAAATTCTAAGTTTTTCAGTGCAACTCACTCATATACTATGTACTACACTGTGCGTTTCTTATATTCTAAGTTTTTCAGTGCAACTCACTCATATACTATGTACTACACTGTGCGTTTCTTATATTCTAAGTTTTTCAGTGCAACTCACTCATATACTATGTACTACACTGTGCGTTTCTTATATTCTAAGTTTTTCAGTGCAACTCACTCATATACTATGTACTACACTGTGCGTTTCTTATATTCTAAGTTTTTCAGTGCAACTCACTCATATACTATGTACTACACTGTGCGTTTCTTATATTCTAAGTTTTTCAGTGCAACTCACTCATATACTATGTACTACACTGTGCGTTTCTTATATTCTAAGTTTTTCAGTGCAACTCACTCATATACTATGTACTACACTGTGCGTTTCTTATATTCTAAGTTTTTCAGTGCAACTCACTCATATACTATGTACTACACTGTGCGTTTCTTATATTCTAAGTTTTTCAGTGCAACTCACTCATATACTATGTACTACACTGTGCGTTTCTTATATTCTAAGTTTTTCAGTGCAACTCACTCATATACTATGTACTACACTGTGCGTTTCTTATATTCTAAGTTTTTCAGTGCAACTCACTCATATACTATGTACTACACTGTGCGTTTCTTATATTCTAAGTTTTTCAGTGCAACTCACTCATATACTATGTACTACACTGTGCATTTCGTGTAATGCGGGTTTTTCAGTAAATTCTAAGTTTTTCAGTGCAACTCACTCATATACTATGTACTACACTGTGCGTTTCTTATATTCTAAGTTTTTCAGTGCAACTCACTCATATACTATGTACTACACTGTGCGTTTCTTATATTCTAAGTTTTTCAGTGCAACTCACTCATATACTATGTACTACACTGTGCGTTTCTTATATTCTAAGTTTTTCAGTGCAACTCACTCATATACTATGTACTACACTGTGCGTTTCTTATATTCTAAGTTTTTCAGTGCAACTCACTCATATACTATGTACTACACTGTGCGTTTCTTATATTCTAAGTTTTTCAGTGCAACTCACTCATATACTATGTACTACACTGTGCGTTTCTTATATTCTAAGTTTTTCAGTGCAACTCACTCATATACTATGTACTACACTGTGCGTTTCTTATATTCTAAGTTTTTCAGTGCAACTCACTCATATACTATGTACTACACTGTGCGTTTCTTATATTCTAAGTTTTTCAGTGCAACTCACTCATATACTATGTACTACACTGTGCGTTTCTTATATTCTAAGTTTTTCAGTGCAACTCACTCATATACTATGTACTACACTGTGCGTTTCTTATATTCTAAGTTTTCAGTGCAACTCACTCATATACTATGTACTACACTGTGCATTTCGTGTAATGCGGGTTTTTCAGTAAATTCTAAGTTTTTCAGTGCAACTCACTCATATACTATGTACTACACTGTGCGTTTCTTATATTCTAAGTTTTTCAGTGCAACTCACTCATATACTATGTACTACACTGTGCGTTTCTTATATTCTAAGTTTTTCAGTGCAACTCACTCATATACTATGTACTACACTGTGCGTTTCTTATATTCTAAGTTTTTCAGTGCAACTCACTCATATACTATGTACTACACTGTGCGTTTCTCTAAATTCTAAGTTTTTCAGTGCAACTCACTCATATACTATGTACTACACTGTGCGTTTCTTATATTCTAAGTTTTTCAGTGCAACTCACTCATATACTATGTACTACACTGTGCGTTTCTTATATTCTAAGTTTTTCAGTGCAACTCACTCATATACTATGTACTACACTGTGCATTTCGTGTAATGCGGGTTTTTCAGTAAATTCTAAGTTTTTCAGTGCAACTCACTCATATACTATGTACTACACTGTGCGTTTCTTATATTCTAAGTTTTTCAGTGCAACTCACTCATATACTATGTACTACACTGTGCGTTTCTTATATTCTAAGTATTTCAGTGCAACTCACTCATATACTATGTACTACACTGTGCGTTTCTTATATTCTAAGTTTTTCAGTGCAACTCACTCATATACTATGTACTACACTGTGCGTTTCTTATATTCTGAGTTTTTAGTGCAACTCACTCATATACTATGTACTACACTGTGCGTTTCTTATATTCTAAGTTTTTCAGTGCAACTCACTCATATACTATGTACTACACTGTGCGTTTCTTATATTCTAAGTTTTTCAGTGCAACTCACTCATATACTATGTACTACACTGTGCGTTTCTTATATTCTAAGTTTTTCAGTGCAACTCACTCATATACTATGTACTACACTGTGCGTTTCTTATATTCTAAGTTTTTCAGTGCAACTCACTCATATACTATGTACTACACTGTGCGTTTCTTATATTCTAAGTTTTCAGTGCAACTCACTCATATACTATGTACTACACTGTGCATTTCGTGTAATGCGGGTTTTTCAGTAAATTCTAAGTTTTTCAGTGCAACTCACTCATATACTATGTACTACACTGTGCGTTTCTTATATTCTAAGTTTTTCAGTGCAACTCACTCATATACTATGTACTACACTGTGCGTTTCTTATTTCTAAGTTTTTCAGTGCAACTCACTCATATACTATGTACTACACTGTGCGTTTCTTATATTCTAAGTTTTTCAGTGCAACTCACTCATATACTATGTACTACACTGTGCGTTTCTTATATTCTAAGTTTTCAGTGCAACTCACTCATATACTATGTACTACACTGTGCATTTCGTGTAATGCGGGTTTTTCAGTAAATTCTAAGTTTTTGAGTGCAACTCACTCATATACTATGTACTACACTGTGCGTTTCTTATATTCTAAGTTTTTCAGTGCAACTCACTCATATACTATGTACTACACTGTGCGTTTCTTATATTCTAAGTTTTTCAGTGCAACTCACTCATATACTATGTACTACACTGTGCGTTTCTTATATTCTAAGTTTTTCAGTGCAACTCACTCATATACTATGTACTACACTGTGCGTTTCTTATATTCTAAGTTTTTCAGTGCAACTCACTCATATACTATGTACTACACTGTGCATTTCGTGTAATGCGGGTTTTTCAGTAAATTCTAAGTTTTTCAGTGCAACTCACTCATATACTATGTACTACACTGTGCGTTTCTTATATTCTAAGTTTTTCAGTGCAACTCACTCATATACTATGTACTACACTGTGCGTTTCTTATATTCTAAGTTTTTCAGTGCAACTCACTCATATACTATGTACTACACTGTGCGTTTCTTATATTCTAAGTTTTTCAGTGCAACTCACTCATATACTATGTACTACACTGTGCGTTTCTTATATTCTAAGTTTTTCAGTGCAACTCACTCATATACTATGTACTACACTGTGCGTTTCTTATATTCTAAGTTTTTCAGTGCAACTCACTCATATACTATGTACTACACTGTGCGTTTCTTATATTCTAAGTTTTTCAGTGCAACTCACTCATATACTATGTACTACACTGTGCGTTTCTTATATTCTAAGTTTTTCAGTGCAACTCACTCATATACTATGTACTACACTGTGCGTATCTTATATTCTAAGTTTTTCAGTGCAACTCACTCATATACTATGTACTACACTGTGCGTTTCTTATATTCTAAGTTTTCAGTGCAACTCACTCATATACTATGTACTACACTGTGCATTTCGTGTAATGCGGGTTTTTCAGTAAATTCTAAGTTTTTCAGTGCAACTCACTCATATACTATGTACTACACTGTGCGTTTCTTATATTCTAAGTTTTCAGTGCAACTCACTCATATACTATGTACTACACTGTGCGTTTCTTATATTCTAAGTTTTTCAGTGCAACTCACTCATATACTATGTACTACACCGTGCGTTACTTATATTCTAAGTTTTTCAATGCAACTCACTCATATACTATGTACTACACTGTGCGTTTCTTATATTCTAAGTTGTTCAGTGCAACTCACTCATATACTATGTACTACACTGTGCGTTTCTTATATTCTAAGTTTTTCAGTGCAACTCACTCATATACTATGTACTACACTGTGCATTTCGTGTAATGCGGGTTTTTCAGTAAATTCTAAGTTTTTCAGTGCAACTCACTCATATACTATGTACTACACTGTGCGTTTCTTATATTCTAAGTTTTTCAGTGCAACTCACTCATATACTATGTACTACACTGTGCGTTTTTTATATTCTAAGTTTTTCAGTGCAACTCACTCATATACTATGTACTACACTGTGCGTTTCTTATATTCTAAGTTTTTCAGTGCAACTCACTCATATACTATGTACTACACTGTGCATTTCGTGTAATGCGGGTTTTTCAGTAAATTCTAAGTTTTTCAGTGCAACTCACTCATATACTATGTACTACACTGTGCGTTTCTTATATTCTAAGTTTTTCAGTGCAACTCACTCATATACTATGTACTACACTGTGCGTTTCTTATATTCTAAGTTTTTCAGTGCAACTCACTCATATACTATGTACTACACTGTGCGTTTCTTATATTCTAAGTTTTTCAGTGCAACTCACTCATATACTATGTACTACACTGTGCGTTTCTTATATTCTAAGTTTTTCAGTGCAACTCACTCATATACTATGTACTACACTGTTCGTTTCTTATATTTTAAGTTTTTCAGTGCAACTCACTCATATACTATGTACTACACTGTGAGTTTCTTATATTCTAAGTTTTTCAGTGCAACTCACTCATATACTATGTACTACACTGTGCGTTTCTTATATTCTAAGTTTTTCAGTGCAACTCACTCATATACTATGTACTACACTGTGCGTTTCTTATATTCTAAGTTTTTGAGTGCAACTCACTCATATACTATGTACTACACTGTGCGTTTCTTATATTCTAAGTTTTTCAGTGCAATTCACTCATATACTATGTACTACACTGTGCGTTTCTTATATTCTAAGTTTTTGAGTGCAACTCACTCATATACAATGTACTACACTGTGCGTTTCTTATATTCTAAGTTTTTCAGTGCAACTCACTCATATACTATGTACTACACTGTGCGTTTCTTATATTCTAAGTTTTTCAGTGCAACTCACTCATATACTATGTACTACACTGTGCGTTTCTTATATTCTAAGTTTTTCAGTGTAACTCACTCATATACTATGTACTACACTGTGCATTTCGTGTAATGCGGGTTTTTCAGTAAATTCTAAGTTTTTCAGTGCAACTCACTCATATACTATGTACTACACTGTGCGTTTCTTATATTCTAAGTTTTTCAGTGCAACTCACTCATATACTATGTACTACACTGTGCGTTTCTTATATTCTAAGTTTTTCAGTGCAACTCACTCATATACTATGTACTACACTGTGCGTTTCTTATATTCTAAGTTTTTCAGTGCAACTCACTCATATACTATGTACTACACTGTGCGTTTCTTATATTCTAAGTTTTTCAGTGCAACTCACTCATATACTATGTACTACACTGTGCGTTTCTTATATTCTAAGTTTTTCAGTGCAACTCACTCATATACTATGTACTACACTGTGCGTTTCTTATATTCTAAGTTTTTCAGTGCAACTCACTCATATACTATGTACTACACTGTGCGTTTCTTATATTCTAAGTTTTTCAGTGCAACTCACTCATATACTATGTACTACACTGTGCGTTTCTTATATTCTAAGTTCTTCAGTGCAACTCACTCATATACTATGTACTACACTGTGCGTTTCTTATATTCTAAGTTTTTGAGTGCAACTCACTCATATACTATGTACTACACTGTGCGTTTCTTATATTCTAAGTTTTTCAGTGCAACTCACTCATATACTATGTACTACACTGTGCGTTTCTTATATTCTAAGTTTTTCAGTGCAACTCACTCATATACTATGTACTACACTGTGCGTTTCTTATATTCTAAGTTTTTCAGTGCAACTCACTCATATACTATGTACTACACTGTGCGTTTCTTATATTCTAAGTTTTTCAGTGCAACTCACTCATATACTATGTACTACACTGTGCGTTTCTTATATTCTAAGTTTTTCAGTGCAACTCACTCATATACTATGTACTACACTGTGCGTTTCTTATATTCTAAGTTTTTCAGTGCAACTCACTCATATACTATGTACTACACTGTGCATTTCGTGTAATGCGGGTTTTTCAGTTAATTCTAAGTTTTTCAGTGCAACTCACTCATATACTATGTACTACACTGTGCGTTTCTTATATTCTAAGTTTTTCAGTGCAACTCACTCATATACTATGTACTACACTGTGCGTTTCTTATATTCTAAGTTTTTCAGTGCAACTCACTCATATACTATGTACTACACTGTGCATTTCGTGTAATGCGGGTTTTTCAGTAAATTCTAAGTTTTTCAGTGCAACTCACTCATATACTATATACTACACTGTGCGTTTCTTATATTCTAAGTTTTTCAGTGCAACTCACTCATATACTATGTACTACACTGTGCGTTTCTTATATTCTAAGTTTTTGAGTGCAACTCACTCATATACTATGTACTACACTGTGCGTTTCTTATATTCTAAGTTTTTGAGTGCAACTCACTCATATACTATGTACTACACTGTGCGTTTCTTATATTCTAAGTTTTCCAGTGCAACTCACTCATATACTATGTACTACACTGTGCGTTTCTGATATTCTAAGTTTTTCAGTGCAACTCACTCATATACTATGTACTACACTGTGCGTTTCTTATATTCTAAGTTTTTCAGTGCAACTCACTCATATACTATGTACTACACTGTGCGTTTCTTATATTCTAAGTTTTTCAGTGCAACTCAATCATATACTATGTACTACACTGTGCGTTTCTTATATTCTAAGTTTTTCAGTGCAACTCACTCATATACTATGTACTACACTGTGCGTTTCTTATATTCTAGAGTTTTTCAGTGCAACTCACTCATATACTATGTACTACACTGTGCGTTTCTTATATTCTAAGTTTTTCAGTGCAACTCACTCATATACTATGTACTACACTGTGCGTTTCTTATATTCTAAGTTTTTCAGTGCAACTCACTCATATACTATGTACTACACTGTGCGTTTCTTTTATTCTAAGTTTTTCAGTGCAATTCACTCATATACTATGTACTACACTGTGCGTTTCTTATATTCTAAGTTTTTCAGTGCAACTCACTCATATACTATGTACTACACTGTGCGTTTCTTATATTCTAAGTTTTTCAGTGCAACTCACTCATATACTATGTACTACACTGTGCGTTTCTTATATTCTAAGTTTTTCAGTGCAACTCACTCATATACTATGTACTACACTGTGCGTTTCTTATATTCTAAGTTTTTCAGTGCAACTCACTCATATACTATGTACTACACTGTGCGTTTCTTATATTCTAAGTTTTTCAGTGCAACTCACTCATATACTATGTACTACACTGTGCGTTTCTTATATTCTAAGTTTTTCAGTGCAACTCACTCATATACTATGTACTACACTGTGCGTTTCTTATATTCTAAGTTTTTCAGTGCAACTCACTCATATACTATGTACTACACTGTGCGTTTCTTATATTCTAAGTTTTTCAGTGCAACTCACTCATATACTATGTACTACACTGTGCGTTTCTTATATTCTAAGTTTTTCAGTGCAACTCACTCATATACTATGTACTACACTGTGCGTTTCTTATATTCTAAGTTTTTCAGTGCAACTCACTCATATACTATGTACTACACTGTGCGTTTCTTATATTCTAAGTTTTTCAGTGCAACTCACTCATATACTATGTACTACACTGTGCGTTTCTTATATTCTAAGTTTTTCAGTGCAACTCACTCATATACTATGTACTACACTGTGCGTTTCTTATATTCTAAGTTTTTCAGTGCAACTCACTCATATACTATGTACTACACTGTGCGTTTCTTATATTCTAAGTTTTTCAGTGCAACTCACTCATATACTATGTACTACACTGTGCGTTTCTTATATTCTAAGTTTTTCAGTGCAACTCACTCATATACTATGTACTACACTGTGCGTTTCTTATATTCTAAGTTTTTCAGTGCAACTCACTCATATACTATGTACTACACTGTGCGTTTCTTATATTCTAAGTTTTTCAGTGCAACTCACTCATATACTATGTACTACACTGTGAGTTTCTTATATTCTAAGTTTTTCAGTGCAACTCACTCATATACTATGTACTACACTGTGCGTTTCTTATATTCTAAGTTTTTCAGTGCAACTCACTCATATACTATGTACTACACTGTGCGTTTCTTATATTCTAGAGTTTTTCAGTGCAACTCACTCATATACTATGTACTACACTGTGCGTTTCTTATATTCTAAGTTTTTCAGTGCAACTCACTCATATACTATGTACTACACTGTGCGTTTCTTATATTCTAAGTTTTTGAGTGCAACTCACTCATATACTATGTACTACACTGTGCGTTTCTTATATTCTAAGTTTTTCAGTGCAACTCACTCATATACTATGTACTACACTGTGCGTTTCTTATATTCTAAGTTTTTCAGTGCAACTCACTCATATACTATGTACTACACTGTGCGTTTCTTATATTCTAAGTTTTTCAGTGCAACTCACTCATATACTATGTACTACACTGTGCATTTCGTGTAATGCGGGTTTTTCAGTAAATTCTAAGTTTTTCAGTGCAACTCACTCATATACTATGTACTACACTGTGCGTTTCTTATATTCTAAGTTTTTCAGTGCAACTCACTCATATACTATGTACTACACTGTGCGTTTCTTATATTCTAAGTTTTTCAGTGCAACTCACTCATATACTATGTACTACACTGTGCGTTTCTTATATTCTAAGTTTTTCAGTGCAACTCACTCATATACTATGTACTACACTGTGCGTTTCTTATATTCTAAGTTTTTCAGTGCAACTCACTCATATACTATGTACTACACTGTGCGTTTCTTATATTCTAAGTTTTTCAGTGCAACTCACTCATATACTATGTACTACACTGTGCGTTTCTTATATTCTAAGTTTTTCAGTGCAACTCACTCATATACTATGTACTACACTGTGCGTTTCTTATATTCTAAGTTTTTCAGTGCAACTCACTCATATACTATGTACTACACTGTGCGTTTCTTATATTCTAAGTTTTTCAGTGCAACTCACTCATATACTATGTACTACACTGTGCGTTTCTTATATTCTAAGTTTTTCAGTGCAACTCAATCATATACTATGTACTACACTGTGCGTTTCTTATATTCTAAGTTTTTCAGTGCAACTCACTCATATACTATGTACTACACTGTGCGTTTCTTATATTCTAAGTTTTTCAGTGCAACTCACTCATATACTATGTACTACACTGTGCGTTTCTTATATTCTAAGTTTTTCAGTGCAACTCACTCATATACTATGTACTACACTGTGCGTTTCTTATATTCTAAGTTTTTCAGTGCAACTCACTCATATACTATGTACTACACTGTGCGTTTCTTATATTCTAAGTTTTTCAGTGCAACTCACTCATATACTATGTACTACACTGTGCGTTTCTTTTATTCTAAGTTTTTCAGTGCAACTCACTCATATACTATGTACTACACTGTGCGTTTCTTATATTCTAAGTTTTTCAGTGCAACTCACTCATATACTATGTACTACACTGTGCGTTACTTATATTCTAAGTTTTTCAGTGCAACTCACTCATATACTATGTACTACACTGTGCGTTTCTTATATTCTAAGTTTTTCAGTGCAACTCACTCATATACTATGTACTACACTGTGCGTTTCTTATATTCTAAGTTTTTCAGTGCAACTCACTCATATACTATGTACTACACTGTGCGTTTCTTATATTCTAAGTTTTTCAGTGCAACTCACTCATATACTATGTACTACACTGTGCGTTTCTTATATTCTAAGGTTTTGAGTGCAACTCACTCATATACTATGTACTACACTGTGCGTTTCTTATATTCTAAGTTTTTCAGTGCAACTCACTCATATACTATGTACTACACTGTGCGTTTCTTATATTCTAAGTTTTTCAGTGCAACTCACTCATATACTATGTACTACACTGTGCGTTTCTTATATTCTAAGTTTTTCAGTGCAACTCACTCATATACTATGTACTACACTGTGCGTTTCTTATATTCTAAGTTTTTCAGTGCAACTCACTCATATACTATGTACTACACTGTGAGTTTCTTATATTCTAAGTTTTTCAGTGCAACTCACTCATATACTATGTACTACACTGTGCGTTTCTTATATTCTAAGTTTTTCAGTGCAACTCACTCATATACTATGTACTACACTGTGCGTTTCTTATATTCTAAGTTTTTGAGTGCAACTCACTCATATACTATGTACTACACTGTGCGTTTCTTATATTCTAAGTTTTTCAGTGCAACTCACTCATATACTATGTACTACACTGTGCGTTTCTTATATTCTAAGTTTTTGAGTGCAACTCACTCATATACAATGTACTACACTGTGCGTTTCTTATATTCTAAGTTTTTCAGTGCAACTCACTCATATACTATGTACTACACTGTGCGTTTCTTATATTCTAAGTTTTTCAGTGGAACTCACTCATATACTATGTACTACACTGTGCGTTTCTTATATTCTAAGTTTTTCAGTGCAACTCACTCATATACTATGTACTACACTGTGCATTTCGTGTAATGCGGGTTTTTCAGTAAATTCTAAGTTTTTCAGTGCAACTCACTCATATACTATGTACTACACTGTGCGTTTCTTATATTCTAAGTTTTTCAGTGCAACTCACTCATATACTATGTACTACACTGTGCGTTTCTTATATTCTAAGTTTTTCAGTGCAACTCACTCATATACTATGTACTACACTGTGCGTTTCTTATATTCTAAGTTTTTCAGTGCAACTCACTCATATACTATGTACTACACTGTGCGTTTCTTATATTCTAAGTTTTTCAGTGCAACTCACTCATATACTATGTACTACACTGTGCGTTTCTTATATTCTAAGTTTTTCAGTGCAACTCACTCATATACTATGTACTACACTGTGCGTTTCTTATATTCTAAGTTTTTCAGTGCAACTCACTCATATACTATGTACTACACTGTGCGTTTCTTATATTCTAAGTTTTTCAGTGCAACTCACTCATATACTATGTACTACACTGTGCGTTTCTTATATTCTAAGTTTTTCAGTGCAACTCACTCATATACTATGTACTACACTGTGCGTTTCTTATATTCTAAGTTTTTCAGTGCAACTCACTCATATACTATGTACTACACTGTGCGTTACTTATATTCTAAGTTTTTCAGTGCAACTCACTCATATACTATGTACTACACTGTGCGTTTCTTATATTCTAAGTTTTTCAGTGCAACTCACTCATATACTATGTACTACACTGTGCGTTTCTTATATTCTAAGTTTTTCAGTGCAACTCACTCATATACTATGTACTACACTGTGCGTTTCTTATATTCTAAGTTTTTCAGTGCAACTCACTCATATACTATGTACTACACTGTGCGTTTCTTATATTCTAAATTTTTCAGTGCAACTCACTCATATACTATGTACTACACTGTGCGTTTCTTATATTCTAAGTTTTTCAGTGCAACTCACTCATATACTATGTACTACACTGTGCGTTTCTTAGATTCTAAGTTTTTCAGTGCAACTCACTCATATACTATGTACTACACTGTGCATTTCGTGTAATGCGGGTTTTTCAGTTAATTCTAAGTTTTTCAGTGCAACTCACTCATATACTATGTACTACACTGTGCGTTTCTTATATTCTAAGTTTTTCAGTGCAACTCACTCATATACTATGTACTACACTGTGCGTTTCTTATATTCTAAGTTTTTCAGTGCAACTCACTCATATACTATGTACTACACTGTGCGTTTCTTATATTCTAAGTTTTTCAGTGCAACTCACTCATATACTATGTACTACACTGTGCGTTTCTTATATTCTAAGTTTTTCAGTGCAACTCACTCATATACTATGTACTACACTGTGCATTTCGTGTAATGCGGGTTTTTCAGTAAATTCTAAGTTTTTCAGTGCAACTCACTCATATACTATATACTACACTGTGCGTTTCTTATATTCTAAGTTTTTCAGTGCAACTCACTCATATACTATGTACTACACTGTGCGTTTCTTATATTCTAAGTTTTTGAGTGCAACTCACTCATATACTATGTACTACACTGTGCGTTTCTTATATTCTAAGTTTTTGAGTGCAACTCACTCATATACTATGTACTACACTGTGCGTTTCTTATATTCTAAGTTTTTCAGTGCAACTCACTCATATACTATGTACTACACTGTGCGTTTCTTATATTCTAAGTTTTTCAGTGCAACTCACTCATATACTATGTACTACACTGTGCGTTTCTTATATTCTAAGTTTTTCAGTGCAACTCACTCATATACTATGTACTACACTGTGCGTGTCTTATATTCTAAGTTTTCCAGTGCAACTCACTCATATACTATGTACTACACTGTGCGTTTCTGATATTCTAAGTTTTTCAGTGCAACTCACTCATATACTATGTACTACACTGTGCGTTTCTTATATTCTAAGTTTTTCAGTGCAACTCACTCATATACTATGTACTACACTGTGCGTTTCTTATATTCTAAGTTTTTCAGTGCAACTCACTCATATACTATGTACTACACTGTGCGTTTCTTATATTCTAAGTTTTTGAGTGCAACTCACTCATATACAATGTACTACACTGTGCTTTTCTTATATTCTAAGTTTTTCAGTGCAACTCACTCATATACTATGTACTACACTGTGCGTTTCTTATATTCTAAGTTTTTCAGTGGAACTCAGTCATATACTATGTACTACACTGTGCGTTTCTTATATTCTAAGTTTTTCAGTGCAACTCACTCATATACTATGTACTACACTGTGCATTTCGTGTAATGCGGGTTTTTCAGTAAATTCTAAGTTTTTCAGTGCAACTCACTCATATACTATGTACTACACTGTGCGTTTCTTATATTCTAAGTTTTTCAGTGCAACTCACTCATATACTATGTACTACACTGTGCGTTTCTTATATTCTAAGTTTTTCAGTGCAACTCACTCATATACTATGTACTACACTGTGCGTTTCTTATATTCTAAGTTTTTCAGTGC
Source organism: Mus caroli (assembly GCF_978045245.1). Taxonomy (NCBI): domain Eukaryota; kingdom Metazoa; phylum Chordata; class Mammalia; order Rodentia; family Muridae; genus Mus; species Mus caroli. The sequence goes on along the minus strand of NW_028227707.1, from coordinate 32,253 downwards.
AACTCACTCATATACTATGTACTACACTGTGCGTTTCTTATATTCTAAGTTTTTCAGTGCAACTCACTCATATACTATGTACTACACTGTGCGTTTCTTATATTCTAAGTTTTTCAGTGCAACTCACTCATATACTATGTACTACACTGTGCGTTTCTTATATTCTAAGTTTTTCAGTGCAACTCACTCATATACTATGTACTACACTGTGCGTTTCTTATATTCTAAGTTTTTCAGTGCAACTCACTCATATACTATGTACTACACTGTGCGTTTCTTATATTCTAAGTTTTTCAGTGCAACTCACTCATATACTATGTACTACACTGTGCGTTTCTTATATTCTAAGTTTTTCAGTGCAACTCACTCATATACTATGTACTACACTGTGCGTTTCTTATATTCTAAGTTTTTCAGTGCAACTCACTCATATACTATGTACTACACTGTGCGTTTCTTATATTCTAAGTTTTTCAGTGCAACTCACTCATATACTATGTACTACACTGTGCGTTTCTTATATTCTAAGTTTTTCAGTGCAACTCACTCATATACTATGTACTACACTGTGCGTTTCTTATATTCTAAGTTTTTCAGTGCAACTCACTCATATACTATGTACTACACTGTGCGTTTCTTATATTCTAAGTTTTTCAGTGCAACTCACTCATATACTATGTACTACACTGTGCGTTTCTTATATTCTAAGTTTTTCAGTGCAACTCACTCATATACTATGTACTACACTGTGCGTTTCTTATATTCTAAGTTTTTCAGTGCAACTCACTCATATACTATGTACTACACTGTGCGTTACTTATATTCTAAGTTTTTCAGTGCAACTCACTCATATACTATGTACTACACTGTGCGTTTCTTATATTCTAAGTTTTTCAGTGCAACTCACTCATATACTATGTACTACACTGTGCGTTTCTTATATTCTAAGTTTTTCAGTGCAACTCACTCATATACTATGTACTACACTGTGCATTTCGTGTAATGCGGGTTTTTCAGTAAATTCTAAGTTTTTCAGTGCAACTCACTCATATACTATATACTACACTGTGCGTTTCTTATATTCTAAGTTTTTCAGTGCAACTCACTCATATACTATGTACTACACTGTGCGTTTCTTATATTCTAAGTTTTTGAGTGCAACTCACTCATATACTATGTACTACACTGTGCGTTTCTTATATTCTAAGTTTTTGAGTGCAACTCACTCATATACTATGTACTACACTGTGCGTTTCTTATATTCTAAGTTTTTCAGTGCAACTCACTCATATACTATGTACTACACTGTGCGTTTCTTATATTCTAAGTTTTTCAGTGCAACTCACTCATATACTATGTACTACACTGTGCGTTTCTTATATTCTAAGTTTTTCAGTGCAACTCACTCATATACTATGTACTACACTGTGCGTTTCTTATATTCTAAGTTTTCCAGTGCAACTCACTCATATACTATGTACTACACTGTGCGTTTCTGATATTCTAAGTTTTTCAGTGCAACTCACTCATATACTATGTACTACACTGTGCGTTTCTTATATTCTAAGTTTTTCAGTGCAACTCACTCATATACTATGTACTACACTGTGCGTTTCTTATATTCTAAGTTTTTCAGTGCAACTCAATCATATACTATGTACTACACTGTGCGTTTCTTATATTCTAAGTTTTTCAGTGCAACTCACTCATATACTATGTACTACACTGTGCGTTTCTTATATTCTAGAGTTTTTCAGTGCAACTCACTCATATACTATGTACTACACTGTGCGTTTCTTATATTCTAAGTTTTTCAGTGCAACTCACTCATATACTATGTACTACACTGTGCGTTTCTTATATTCTAAGTTTTTCAGTGCAACTCACTCATATACTATGTACTACACTGTGCGTTTCTTTTATTCTAAGTTTTTCAGTGCAATTCACTCATATACTATGTACTACACTGTGCGTTTCTTATATTCTAAGTTTTTCAGTGCAACTCACTCATATACTATGTACTACACTGTGCGTTTCTTATATTCTAAGTTTTTCAGTGCAACTCACTCATATACTATGTACTACACTGTGCGTTTCTTATATTCTAAGTTTTTCAGTGCAACTCACTCATATACTATGTACTACACTGTGCGTTTCTTATATTCTAAGTTTTCCAGTGCAACTCACTCATATACTATGTACTACACTGTGCGTTTCTGATATTCTAAGTTTTTCAGTGCAACTCACTCATATACTATGTACTACACTGTGCGTTTCTTATATTCTAAGTTTTTCAGTGCAACTCACTCATATACTATGTACTACACTGTGCGTTTCTTATATTCTAAGTTTTTCAGTGCAACTCACTCATATACTATGTACTACACTGTGCATTTCGTGTAATGCGGGTTTTTCAGTAAATTCTAAGTTTTTCAGTGCAACTCACTCATATACTATATACTACACTGTGCGTTTCTTATATTCTAAGTTTTTCAGTGCAACTCACTCATATACTATGTACTACACTGTGCGTTTCTTATATTCTAAGTTTTAGTGCAACTCACTCATATACTATGTACTACACTGTGCGTTTCTTATATTCTAAGTTTTTGAGTGCAACTCACTCATATACTATGTACTACACTGTGCGTTTCTTATATTCTAAGTTTTTCAGTGCAACTCACTCATATACTATGTACTACACTGTGCGTTTCTTATATTCTAAGTTTTTCAGTGCAACTCACTCATATACTATGTACTACACTGTGCGTTTCTTATTTTCTAAGTTTTTCAGTGCAACTCACTCATATACTATGTACTACACTGTGTGTTTCTTCTAAGTTTTTAGTGCAACTCACTCATATACTATGTACTACACTGTGTGTTTCTTATATTCTAAGTTTTTCAGTGCAACTCACTCATATACTATGTACTACACTGTGCGTTTCTTATATTCTAAGTTTTTCAGTGCAACTCACTCATATACTATGTACTACACTGTGCGTTTCTTGAATTCTAAGTTTTTCAGTGCAACTCACTCATATACTATGTACTACACTGTGCGTTACTTATATTCTAAGTTTTTCAGTGCAACTCACTCATATACTATGTACTACACTGTGCGTTTCTTATATTCTAAGTTTTTCAGTGCAACTCACTCATATACTATGTACTACACTGTGAGTTTCTTAAATTCTAGGTTTTTCAGTGCAACTCACTCATATACTATGTACTACACTGTGCGTTTCTTATATTCTAAGTTTTTCAGTGCAACTCACTCATATACTATGTACTACACAGTGCGTTTCTTATATTCTAAGTTTTTCAGTGCAACTCACTCATATACTATGTACTACACTGTGCGTTTCTTATATTCTAAGTTTTTCAGTGCAACTCACTCATATACTATGTACTACACTGTGCGTTTCTTATATTCTAAGTTTTTCAGTGCAACTCACTCATATACTATGTACTACACTGTGCATTTCGTGTAATGCGGGTTTTTCAGTAAATTCTAAGTTTTTCAGTGCAACTCACTCATATACTATGTACTACACTGTGCGTTTCTTATATTCTAAGTTTTTCAGTGCAACTCACTCATATACTATGTACTACACTGTGCGTTTCTTATATTCTAAGTTTTTCAGTGCAACTCACTCATATACTATGTACTACACTGTGCGTTTCTTATATTCTAAGTTTTTCAGTGCAACTCACTCATATACTATGTACTACACTGTGCGTTTCTTATATTCTAAGTTTTTCAGTGCAACTCACTCATATACTATGTACTACACTGTGCGTTTCTTATATTCTAAGTTTTTCAGTGCAACTCACTCATATACTATGTACTACACTGTGCGTTTCTTATATTCTAAGTTTTTCAGTGCAACTCACTCATATACTATGTACTACACTGTGCGTTTCTTATATTCTAAGTTTTTCAGTGCAACTCACTCATATCCTATGTACTACACTGTGCGTTTCTTATATTCTAAGTTTTTCAGTGCAACTCACTCATATACTATGTACTACACTGTGCGTTTCTTAAATTCTAAGTTTTTCAGTGCAACTCACTCATATACAATGTACTACACTGTGCGTTTCTTATATTCTAAGTTTTTCAGTGCAACTCACTCATATACTATGTACTACACTGTGCGTTTCTTATATCCTAAGTTTTTCAGTGCAACTCACTCATATACTATGTACTACACTGTGCGTTTCTCTAAATTCGAAGTTTTTCAGTGCAACTCACTCATATACTATGTACTACACTGTGCGTTTCTCTAAATTCTAAGTTTTTCAGTGCAACTCACTCATATACTATGTACTACACTGTGCGTTTCTTATATTCTAAGTTTTTCAGTGCAACTCACTCATATACTATGTACTACACTGTGCGTTTCTTATATTCTAAGTTTTTCAGTGCAACTCACTCATATACTATGTACTACACTGTGCGTTTCTTATATTCTAAGTTTTTCAGTGCAACTCACTCATATACTATGTACTACACTGTGCGTTTCTTATATTCTAAGTTTTTCAGTGCAACTCACTCATATACTATGTACTACACTGTGCGTTTCTTATATTCTAAGTTTTTCAGTGCAACTCACTCATATACTATGTACTACACTGTGCGTTTCTTATATTCTAAGTTTTTCAGTGCAACTCACTCATATACTATGTACTACACTGTGCGTTTCTTATATTCTAAGTTTTTCAGTGCAACTCACTCATATACTATTACTACACTGTGCGTTTCTTATATTCTAAGTTTTTCAGTGCAACTCACTCATATACTATGTACTACACTGTGCGTTTCTTATATTCTAAGTTTTTCAGTGCAACTCACTCATATACTATGTACTACACTGTGCGTTTCTTATATTCTAAGTTTTTCAGTGCAACTCACTCATATACTATGTACTACACTGTGCGTTTCTTATATTCCAAGTTTTTCAGTGCAACTCACTCATATACTATGTACTACACTGTGCATTTCGTGTAATGCGGGTTTTTCAGTAAATTCTAAGTTTTTCAGTGCAACTCACTCATATACTATGTACTACACTGTGCGTTTCTTATATTCTAAGTTTTTCAGTGCAACTCACTCATATACTATGTACTACACTGTGCGTTTCTTATATTCTAAGTTTTTCAGTGCAACTCACTCATATACTATGTACTACACTGTGCGTTTCTTATATTCTAAGTTTTTCAGTGCAACTCACTCATATACTATGTACTACACTGTGCGTTTCTCTAAATTCTAAGTTTTTCAGTGCAACTCACTCATATACTATGTACTACACTGTGCGTTTCTTATATTCTAAGTTTTTCAGTGCAACTCACTCATATACTATGTACTACACTGTGCGTTTCTTATATTCTAAGTTTTTCAGTGCAACTCACTCATATACTATGTACTACACTGTGCGTATCTTATATTCTAAGTTTTTCAGTGCAACTCACTCATATACTATGTACTACACTGTGCGTTTCTTATATTCTAAGTTTTTCAGTGCAACTCACTCATATACTATGTACTACACTGTGCGTTTCTTATATTCTAAGTTTTTCAGTGCAACTCACTCATATACTATGTACTACACTGTGCGTTTCTTAAATTCTAAGTTTTTCAGTGCAACTCACTCATATACTATGTACTACACTGTGCGTTACTTATATTCTAAGTTTTTCAGTGCAACTCACTCATATACTATGTACTACACTGTGCGTTTCTTATATTCTAAGTTTTTCAGTGCAACTCACTCATATACTATGTACTACACTGTGCGTTTCTTATATTCTAAGTTTTTCAGTGCAACTCACTCATATACTATGTACTACACTGTGCGTTTCTTATATTCTAAGTTTTTCAGTGCAACTCACTCATATACTATGTACTACACTGTGCGTTTCTTATATTCTAAGTTTTTCATGCAACTCACTCATATACTATGTACTACACTGTGCGTTTCTTATATTCTAAGTTTTTCAGTGCAACTCACTCATATACTATGTACTACACTGTGCATTTCGTGTAATGCGGGTTTTTCAGTAAATTCTAAGTTTTTCAGTGCAACTCACTCATATACTATGTACTACACTGTGCGTTTCTTATATTCTAAGTTTTTCAGTGCAACTCACTCATATACTATGTACTACACTGTGCGTTTCTTATATTCTAAGTTTTTCAGTGCAACTCACTCATATACTATGTACTACACTGTGCGTTTCTTATATTCTAAGTTTTTCAGTGCAACTCACTCATATACTATGTACTACACTGTGCGTTTCTTATATTCTAAGTTTTTCAGTGCAACTCACTCATATACTATGTACTACACTGTGCGTTTCTTATATTCTAAGTTTTTCAGTGCAACTCACTCATATACTATGTACTACACTGTGCGTTTCTTATATTCTAAGTTTTTCAGTGCAACTCACTCATATACTATGTACTACACTGTGCGTTTCTTATATTCTAAGTTTTTCAGTGCAACTCACTCATATACTATGTACTACACTGTGCGTTTCTTATATTCTAAGTTTTTCAGTGCAACTCACTCATATACTATGTACTACACTGTGCGTTTCTTATATTCTAAGTTTTTCAGTGCAACTCACTCATATACTATGTATTACACTGTGCGTTTCTTATATTCTAAGTTTTTCAGTGCAACTCACTCATATACTATGTACTACACTGTGCGTTTCTTATATTCTAAGTTTTTCAGTGCAACTCACTCATATACTATGTACTACACTGTGCATTTCGTGTAATGCGGGTTTTTCAGTAAATTCTAAGTTTTTCAGTGCAACTCACTCATATACTATGTACTACACTGTGCGTTTCTTATATTCTAAGTTTTTCAGTGCAACTCACTCATATACTATGTACTACACTGTGCGTTTCTTATATTCTAAGTTTTTCAGTGCAACTCACTCATATACTATGTACTACACTGTGCGTTTCTTATATTCTAAGTTTTTCAGTGCAACTCACTCATATACTATGTACTACACTGTGCGTTTCTTATATTCTAAGTTTTTCAGTGCAACTCACTCATATACTATGTACTACACTGTGCGTTTCTTATATTCTAAGTTTTTCAGTGCAACTCACTCATATACTATGTACTACACTGTGCGTTTCTTATATTCTAAGTTTTTCAGTGCAACTCACTCATATACTATGTACTACACTGTGCGTTTCTTATATTCTAAGTTTTTCAGTGCAACTCACTCATATACTATGTACTACACTGTGCGTTTCTTATATTCTAAGTTTTTCAGTGCAACTCACTCATATACTATGTACTACACTGTGCGTTTCTTATATTCTAAGTTTTTCAGTGCAACTCACTCATATACTATGTACTACACTGTGCGTTTCTTATATTCTAAGTTTTCAGTGCAACTCACTCATATACTATGTACTACACTGTGCATTTCGTGTAATGCGGGTTTTTCAGTAAATTCTAAGTTTTTCAGTGCAACTCACTCATATACTATGTACTACACTGTGCGTTTCTTATATTCTAAGTTTTTCAGTGCAACTCACTCATATACTATGTACTACACTGTGCGTTTCTTATATTCTAAGTTTTTCAGTGCAACTCACTCATATACTATGTACTACACTGTGCGTTTCTTATATTCTAAGTTTTTCAGTGCAACTCACTCATATACTATGTACTACACTGTGCGTTTCTCTAAATTCTAAGTTTTTCAGTGCAACTCACTCATATACTATGTACTACACTGTGCGTTTCTTATATTCTAAGTTTTTCAGTGCAACTCACTCATATACTATGTACTACACTGTGCGTTTCTTATATTCTAAGTTTTTCAGTGCAACTCACTCATATACTATGTACTACACTGTGCATTTCGTGTAATGCGGGTTTTTCAGTAAATTCTAAGTTTTTCAGTGCAACTCACTCATATACTATGTACTACACTGTGCGTTTCTTATATTCTAAGTTTTTCAGTGCAACTCACTCATATACTATGTACTACACTGTGCGTTTCTTATATTCTAAGTATTTCAGTGCAACTCACTCATATACTATGTACTACACTGTGCGTTTCTTATATTCTAAGTTTTTCAGTGCAACTCACTCATATACTATGTACTACACTGTGCGTTTCTTATATTCTGAGTTTTTAGTGCAACTCACTCATATACTATGTACTACACTGTGCGTTTCTTATATTCTAAGTTTTTCAGTGCAACTCACTCATATACTATGTACTACACTGTGCGTTTCTTATATTCTAAGTTTTTCAGTGCAACTCACTCATATACTATGTACTACACTGTGCGTTTCTTATATTCTAAGTTTTTCAGTGCAACTCACTCATATACTATGTACTACACTGTGCGTTTCTTATATTCTAAGTTTTTCAGTGCAACTCACTCATATACTATGTACTACACTGTGCGTTTCTTATATTCTAAGTTTTCAGTGCAACTCACTCATATACTATGTACTACACTGTGCATTTCGTGTAATGCGGGTTTTTCAGTAAATTCTAAGTTTTTCAGTGCAACTCACTCATATACTATGTACTACACTGTGCGTTTCTTATATTCTAAGTTTTTCAGTGCAACTCACTCATATACTATGTACTACACTGTGCGTTTCTTATTTCTAAGTTTTTCAGTGCAACTCACTCATATACTATGTACTACACTGTGCGTTTCTTATATTCTAAGTTTTTCAGTGCAACTCACTCATATACTATGTACTACACTGTGCGTTTCTTATATTCTAAGTTTTTCAGTGCAACTCACTCATATACTATGTACTACACTGTGCATTTCGTGTAATGCGGGTTTTTCAGTAAATTCTAAGTTTTTCAGTGCAACTCACTCATATACTATGTACTACACTGTGCGTTTCTTATATTCTAAGTTTTTCAGTGCAACTCACTCATATACTATGTACTACACTGTGCGTTTCTTATATTCTAAGTTTTTCAGTGCAACTCACTCATATACTATGTACTACACTGTGCGTTTCTTATATTCTAAGTTTTTCAGTGCAACTCACTCATATACTATGTACTACACTGTGCGTTTCTTATATTCTAAGTTTTTCAGTGCAACTCACTCATATACTATGTACTACACTGTGCGTTTCTTATATTCTAAGTTTTTCAGTGCAACTCACTCATATACTATGTACTACACTGTGCGTTTCTTATATTCTAAGTTTTTCAGTGCAACTCACTCATATACTATGTACTACACTGTGCGTTTCTTATATTCTAAGTTTTTCAGTGCAACTCACTCATATACTATGTACTACACTGTGCGTTTCTTATATTCTAAGTTTTTCAGTGCAACTCACTCATATACTATGTACTACACTGTGCGTTTCTTATATTCTAAGTTTTTCAGTGCAACTCACTCATATACTATGTATTACACTGTGCGTTTCTTATATTCTAAGTTTTTCAGTGCAACTCACTCATATACTATGTACTACACTGTGCGTTTCTTATATTCTAAGTTTTTCAGTGCAACTCACTCATATACTATGTACTACACTGTGCATTTCGTGTAATGCGGGTTTTTCAGTAAATTCTAAGTTTTTCAGTGCAACTCACTCATATACTATGTACTACACTGTGCGTTTCTTATATTCTAAGTTTTTCAGTGCAACTCACTCATATACTATGTACTACACTGTGCGTTTCTTATATTCTAAGTTTTTCAGTGCAACTCACTCATATACTATGTACTACACTGTGCGTTTCTTATATTCTAAGTTTTTCAGTGCAACTCACTCATATACTATGTACTACACTGTGCGTTTCTTATATTCTAAGTTTTTCAGTGCAACTCACTCATATACTATGTACTACACTGTGCGTTTCTTATATTCTAAGTTTTTCAGTGCAACTCACTCATATACTATGTACTACACTGTGCGTTTCTTATATTCTAAGTTTTTCAGTGCAACTCACTCATATACTATGTACTACACTGTGCGTTTCTTATATTCTAAGTTTTCAGTGCAACTCACTCATATACTATGTACTACACTGTGCATTTCGTGTAATGCGGGTTTTTCAGTAAATTCTAAGTTTTTCAGTGCAACTCACTCATATACTATGTACTACACTGTGCGTTTCTTATATTCTAAGTTTTTCAGTGCAACTCACTCATATACTATGTACTACACTGTGCGTTTCTTATATTCTAAGTTTTTCAGTGCAACTCACTCATATACTATGTACTACACTGTGCGTTTCTTATATTCTAAGTTTTTCAGTGCAACTCACTCATATACTATGTACTACACTGTGCGTTTCTCTAAATTCTAAGTTTTTCAGTGCAACTCACTCATATACTATGTACTACACTGTGCGTTTCTTATATTCTAAGTTTTTCAGTGCAACTCACTCATATACTATGTACTACACTGTGCGTTTCTTATATTCTAAGTTTTTCAGTGCAACTCACTCATATACTATGTACTACACTGTGCATTTCGTGTAATGCGGGTTTTTCAGTAAATTCTAAGTTTTTCAGTGCAACTCACTCATATACTATGTACTACACTGTGCGTTTCTTATATTCTAAGTTTTTCAGTGCAACTCACTCATATACTATGTACTACACTGTGCGTTTCTTATATTCTAAGTATTTCAGTGCAACTCACTCATATACTATGTACTACACTGTGCGTTTCTTATATTCTAAGTTTTTCAGTGCAACTCACTCATATACTATGTACTACACTGTGCGTTTCTTATATTCTGAGTTTTTAGTGCAACTCACTCATATACTATGTACTACACTGTGCGTTTCTTATATTCTAAGTTTTTCAGTGCAACTCACTCATATACTATGTACTACACTGTGCGTTTCTTATATTCTAAGTTTTTCAGTGCAACTCACTCATATACTATGTACTACACTGTGCGTTTCTTATATTCTAAGTTTTTCAGTGCAACTCACTCATATACTATGTACTACACTGTGCGTTTCTTATATTCTAAGTTTTTCAGTGCAACTCACTCATATACTATGTACTACACTGTGCGTTTCTTATATTCTAAGTTTTCAGTGCAACTCACTCATATACTATGTACTACACTGTGCATTTCGTGTAATGCGGGTTTTTCAGTAAATTCTAAGTTTTTCAGTGCAACTCACTCATATACTATGTACTACACTGTGCGTTTCTTATATTCTAAGTTTTTCAGTGCAACTCACTCATATACTATGTACTACACTGTGCGTTTCTTATTTCTAAGTTTTTCAGTGCAACTCACTCATATACTATGTACTACACTGTGCGTTTCTTATATTCTAAGTTTTTCAGTGCAACTCACTCATATACTATGTACTACACTGTGCGTTTCTTATATTCTAAGTTTTCAGTGCAACTCACTCATATACTATGTACTACACTGTGCATTTCGTGTAATGCGGGTTTTTCAGTAAATTCTAAGTTTTTCAGTGCAACTCACTCATATACTATGTACTACACTGTGCGTTTCTTATATTCTAAGTTTTTCAGTGCAACTCACTCATATACTATGTACTACACTGTGCGTTTCTTATATTCTAAGTTTTTCAGTGCAACTCACTCATATACTATGTACTACACTGTGCGTTTCTTATATTCTAAGTTTTTCAGTGCAACTCACTCATATACTATGTACTACACTGTGCGTTTCTTATATTCTAAGTTTTTCAGTGCAACTCACTCATATACTATGTACTACACTGTGCATTTCGTGTAATGCGGGTTTTTCAGTAAATTCTAAGTTTTTCAGTGCAACTCACTCATATACTATGTACTACACTGTGCGTTTCTTATATTCTAAGTTTTTCAGTGCAACTCACTCATATACTATGTACTACACTGTGCGTTTCTTATATTCTAAGTTTTTCAGTGCAACTCACTCATATACTATGTACTACACTGTGCGTTTCTTATATTCTAAGTTTTTCAGTGCAACTCACTCATATACTATGTACTACACTGTGCGTTTCTTATATTCTAAGTTTTTCAGTGCAACTCACTCATATACTATGTACTACACTGTGCGTTTCTTATATTCTAAGTTTTTCAGTGCAACTCACTCATATACTATGTACTACACTGTGCGTTTCTTATATTCTAAGTTTTTCAGTGCAACTCACTCATATACTATGTACTACACTGTGCGTTTCTTATATTCTAAGTTTTTCAGTGCAACTCACTCATATACTATGTACTACACTGTGCGTATCTTATATTCTAAGTTTTTCAGTGCAACTCACTCATATACTATGTACTACACTGTGCGTTTCTTATATTCTAAGTTTTCAGTGCAACTCACTCATATACTATGTACTACACTGTGCATTTCGTGTAATGCGGGTTTTTCAGTAAATTCTAAGTTTTTCAGTGCAACTCACTCATATACTATGTACTACACTGTGCGTTTCTTATATTCTAAGTTTTCAGTGCAACTCACTCATATACTATGTACTACACTGTGCGTTTCTTATATTCTAAGTTTTTCAGTGCAACTCACTCATATACTATGTACTACACCGTGCGTTACTTATATTCTAAGTTTTTCAATGCAACTCACTCATATACTATGTACTACACTGTGCGTTTCTTATATTCTAAGTTGTTCAGTGCAACTCACTCATATACTATGTACTACACTGTGCGTTTCTTATATTCTAAGTTTTTCAGTGCAACTCACTCATATACTATGTACTACACTGTGCATTTCGTGTAATGCGGGTTTTTCAGTAAATTCTAAGTTTTTCAGTGCAACTCACTCATATACTATGTACTACACTGTGCGTTTCTTATATTCTAAGTTTTTCAGTGCAACTCACTCATATACTATGTACTACACTGTGCGTTTCTTATATTCTAAGTTTTTCAGTGCAACTCACTCATATACTATGTACTACACTGTGCGTTTCTTATATTCTAAGTTTTTCAGTGCAACTCACTCATATACTATGTACTACACTGTGCATTTCGTGTAATGCGGGTTTTTCAGTAAATTCTAAGTTTTTCAGTGCAACTCACTCATATACTATGTACTACACTGTGCGTTTCTTATATTCTAAGTTTTTCAGTGCAACTCACTCATATACTATGTACTACACTGTGCGTTTCTTATATTCTAAGTTTTTCAGTGCAACTCACTCATATACTATGTACTACACTGTGCGTTTCTTATATTCTAAGTTTTTCAGTGCAACTCACTCATATACTATGTACTACACTGTGCGTTTCTTATATTCTAAGTTTTTCAGTGCAACTCACTCATATACTATGTACTACACTGTTCGTTTCTTATATTTTAAGTTTTTCAGTGCAACTCACTCATATACTATGTACTACACTGTGAGTTTCTTATATTCTAAGTTTTTCAGTGCAACTCACTCATATACTATGTACTACACTGTGCGTTTCTTATATTCTAAGTTTTTCAGTGCAACTCACTCATATACTATGTACTACACTGTGCGTTTCTTATATTCTAAGTTTTTGAGTGCAACTCACTCATATACTATGTACTACACTGTGCGTTTCTTATATTCTAAGTTTTTCAGTGCAACTCACTCATATACTATGTACTACACTGTGCGTTTCTTATATTCTAAGTTTTTGAGTGCAACTCACTCATATACAATGTACTACACTGTGCGTTTCTTATATTCTAAGTTTTTCAGTGCAACTCACTCATATACTATGTACTACACTGTGCGTTTCTTATATTCTAAGTTTTTCAGTGCAACTCACTCATATACTATGTACTACACTGTGCGTTTCTTATATTCTAAGTTTTTCAGTGTAACTCACTCATATACTATGTACTACACTGTGCATTTCGTGTAATGCGGGTTTTTCAGTAAATTCTAAGTTTTTCAGTGCAACTCACTCATATACTATGTACTACACTGTGCGTTTCTTATATTCTAAGTTTTTCAGTGCAACTCACTCATATACTATGTACTACACTGTGCGTTTCTTATATTCTAAGTTTTTCAGTGCAACTCACTCATATACTATGTACTACACTGTGCGTTTCTTATATTCTAAGTTTTTCAGTGCAACTCACTCATATACTATGTACTACACTGTGCGTTTCTTATATTCTAAGTTTTTCAGTGCAACTCACTCATATACTATGTACTACACTGTGCGTTTCTTATATTCTAAGTTTTTCAGTGCAACTCACTCATATACTATGTACTACACTGTGCGTTTCTTATATTCTAAGTTTTTCAGTGCAACTCACTCATATACTATGTACTACACTGTGCGTTTCTTATATTCTAAGTTTTTCAGTGCAACTCACTCATATACTATGTACTACACTGTGCGTTTCTTATATTCTAAGTTCTTCAGTGCAACTCACTCATATACTATGTACTACACTGTGCGTTTCTTATATTCTAAGTTTTTGAGTGCAACTCACTCATATACTATGTACTACACTGTGCGTTTCTTATATTCTAAGTTTTTCAGTGCAACTCACTCATATACTATGTACTACACTGTGCGTTTCTTATATTCTAAGTTTTTCAGTGCAACTCACTCATATACTATGTACTACACTGTGCGTTTCTTATATTCTAAGTTTTTCAGTGCAACTCACTCATATACTATGTACTACACTGTGCGTTTCTTATATTCTAAGTTTTTCAGTGCAACTCACTCATATACTATGTACTACACTGTGCGTTTCTTATATTCTAAGTTTTTCAGTGCAACTCACTCATATACTATGTACTACACTGTGCGTTTCTTATATTCTAAGTTTTTCAGTGCAACTCACTCATATACTATGTACTACACTGTGCATTTCGTGTAATGCGGGTTTTTCAGTTAATTCTAAGTTTTTCAGTGCAACTCACTCATATACTATGTACTACACTGTGCGTTTCTTATATTCTAAGTTTTTCAGTGCAACTCACTCATATACTATGTACTACACTGTGCGTTTCTTATATTCTAAGTTTTTCAGTGCAACTCACTCATATACTATGTACTACACTGTGCATTTCGTGTAATGCGGGTTTTTCAGTAAATTCTAAGTTTTTCAGTGCAACTCACTCATATACTATATACTACACTGTGCGTTTCTTATATTCTAAGTTTTTCAGTGCAACTCACTCATATACTATGTACTACACTGTGCGTTTCTTATATTCTAAGTTTTTGAGTGCAACTCACTCATATACTATGTACTACACTGTGCGTTTCTTATATTCTAAGTTTTTGAGTGCAACTCACTCATATACTATGTACTACACTGTGCGTTTCTTATATTCTAAGTTTTCCAGTGCAACTCACTCATATACTATGTACTACACTGTGCGTTTCTGATATTCTAAGTTTTTCAGTGCAACTCACTCATATACTATGTACTACACTGTGCGTTTCTTATATTCTAAGTTTTTCAGTGCAACTCACTCATATACTATGTACTACACTGTGCGTTTCTTATATTCTAAGTTTTTCAGTGCAACTCAATCATATACTATGTACTACACTGTGCGTTTCTTATATTCTAAGTTTTTCAGTGCAACTCACTCATATACTATGTACTACACTGTGCGTTTCTTATATTCTAGAGTTTTTCAGTGCAACTCACTCATATACTATGTACTACACTGTGCGTTTCTTATATTCTAAGTTTTTCAGTGCAACTCACTCATATACTATGTACTACACTGTGCGTTTCTTATATTCTAAGTTTTTCAGTGCAACTCACTCATATACTATGTACTACACTGTGCGTTTCTTTTATTCTAAGTTTTTCAGTGCAATTCACTCATATACTATGTACTACACTGTGCGTTTCTTATATTCTAAGTTTTTCAGTGCAACTCACTCATATACTATGTACTACACTGTGCGTTTCTTATATTCTAAGTTTTTCAGTGCAACTCACTCATATACTATGTACTACACTGTGCGTTTCTTATATTCTAAGTTTTTCAGTGCAACTCACTCATATACTATGTACTACACTGTGCGTTTCTTATATTCTAAGTTTTTCAGTGCAACTCACTCATATACTATGTACTACACTGTGCGTTTCTTATATTCTAAGTTTTTCAGTGCAACTCACTCATATACTATGTACTACACTGTGCGTTTCTTATATTCTAAGTTTTTCAGTGCAACTCACTCATATACTATGTACTACACTGTGCGTTTCTTATATTCTAAGTTTTTCAGTGCAACTCACTCATATACTATGTACTACACTGTGCGTTTCTTATATTCTAAGTTTTTCAGTGGAACTCACTCATATACTATGTACTACACTGTGCGTTTCTTATATTCTAAGTTTTTCAGTGCAACTCACTCATATACTATGTACTACACTGTGCGTTTCTTATATTCTAAGTTTTTCAGTGCAACTCACTCATATACTATGTACTACACTGTGCGTTTCTTATATTCTAAGTTTTTCAGTGCAACTCACTCATATACTATGTACTACACTGTGCGTTTCTTATATTCTAAGTTTTTCAGTGCAACTCACTCATATACTATGTACTACACTGTGCGTTTCTTATATTCTAAGTTTTTCAGTGCAACTCACTCATATACTATGTACTACACTGTGCGTTTCTTATATTCTAAGTTTTTCAGTGCAACTCACTCATATACTATGTACTACACTGTGCGTTTCTTATATTCTAAGTTTTTCAGTGCAACTCACTCATATACTATGTACTACACTGTGCGTTTCTTATATTCTAAGTTTTTCAGTGCAACTCACTCATATACTATGTACTACACTGTGCGTTTCTTATATTCTAAGTTTTTCAGTGCAACTCACTCATATACTATGTACTACACTGTGAGTTTCTTATATTCTAAGTTTTTCAGTGCAACTCACTCATATACTATGTACTACACTGTGCGTTTCTTATATTCTAAGTTTTTCAGT
The DNA here is from genome assembly GCF_978045245.1 of Mus caroli. Lineage (NCBI taxonomy): Eukaryota > Metazoa > Chordata > Mammalia > Rodentia > Muridae > Mus > Mus caroli. The sequence goes on along the minus strand of NW_028227707.1, from coordinate 15,291 downwards.
GCAACTCACTCATATACTATGTACTACACTGTGCGTTTCTTATATTCTAAGTTTTTGAGTGCAACTCACTCATATACTATGTACTACACTGTGCGTTTCTTATATTCTAAGTTTTTCAGTGCAACTCACTCATATACTATGTACTACACTGTGCGTTTCTTATATTCTAAGTTTTTGAGTGCAACTCACTCATATACTATGTACTACACTGTGCGTTTCTTATATTCTAAGTTTTTCAGTGCAACTCACTCATATACTATGTACTACACTGTGCGTTTCTTATATTCTAAGTTTTTCAGTGCAACTCACTCATATACTATGTACTACACTGTGCGTTTCTTATATTCTAAGTTTTTCAGTGCAACTCACTCATATACTATGTACTACACTGTGCATTTCGTGTAATGCGGGTTTTTCAGTAAATTCTAAGTTTTTCAGTGCAACTCACTCATATACTATGTACTACACTGTGCGTTTCTTATATTCTAAGTTTTTCAGTGCAACTCACTCATATACTATGTACTACACTGTGCGTTTCTTATATTCTAAGTTTTTCAGTGCAACTCACTCATATACTATGTACTACACTGTGCGTTTCTTATATTCTAAGTTTTTCAGTGCAACTCACTCATATACTATGTACTACACTGTGCGTTTCTTATATTCTAAGTTTTTCAGTGCAACTCACTCATATACTATGTACTACACTGTGCGTTTCTTATATTCTAAGTTTTTCAGTGCAACTCACTCATATACTATGTACTACACTGTGCGTTTCTTATATTCTAAGTTTTTCAGTGCAACTCACTCATATACTATGTACTACACTGTGCGTTTCTTATATTCTAAGTTTTTCAGTGCAACTCACTCATATACTATGTACTACACTGTGCGTTTCTTATATTCTAAGTTTTTCAGTGCAACTCACTCATATACTATGTACTACACTGTGCGTTTCTTATATTCTAAGTTTTTCAGTGCAACTCAATCATATACTATGTACTACATTGTGCGTTTCTTATATTCTAAGTTTTTCAGTGCAACTCACTCATATACTATGTACTACACTGTGCGTTTCTTATATTCTAAGTTTTTCAGTGCAACTCACTCATATACTATGTACTACACTGTGCGTTTCTTATATTCTAAGTTTTTCAGTGCAACTCACTCATATACTATGTACTACACTGTGCGTTTCTTATATTCTAAGTTTTTCAGTGCAACTCACTCATATACTATGTACTACACTGTGCGTTTCTTATATTCTAAGTTTTTCAGTGCAACTCACTCATATACTATGTACTACACTGTGCGTTTCTTTTATTCTAAGTTTTTCAGTGCAACTCACTCATATACTATGTACTACACTGTGCGTTTCTTATATTCTAAGTTTTTCAGTGCAACTCACTCATATACTATGTACTACACTGTGCGTTACTTATATTCTAAGTTTTTCAGTGCAACTCACTCATATACTATGTACTACACTGTGCGTTTCTTATATTCTAAGTTTTTCAGTGCAACTCACTCATATACTATGTACTACACTGTGCGTTTCTTATATTCTAAGTTTTTCAGTGCAACTCACTCATATACTATGTACTACACTGTGCGTTTCTTATATTCTAAGTTTTTCAGTGCAACTCACTCATATACTATGTACTACACTGTGCGTTTCTTATATTCTAAGGTTTTGAGTGCAACTCACTCATATACTATGTACTACACTGTGCGTTTCTTATATTCTAAGTTTTTCAGTGCAACTCACTCATATACTATGTACTACACTGTGCGTTTCTTATATTCTAAGTTTTTCAGTGCAACTCACTCATATACTATGTACTACACTGTGCGTTTCTTATATTCTAAGTTTTTCAGTGCAACTCACTCATATACTATGTACTACACTGTGCGTTTCTTATATTCTAAGTTTTTCAGTGCAACTCACTCATATACTATGTACTACACTGTGAGTTTCTTATATTCTAAGTTTTTCAGTGCAACTCACTCATATACTATGTACTACACTGTGCGTTTCTTATATTCTAAGTTTTTCAGTGCAACTCACTCATATACTATGTACTACACTGTGCGTTTCTTATATTCTAAGTTTTTGAGTGCAACTCACTCATATACTATGTACTACACTGTGCGTTTCTTATATTCTAAGTTTTTCAGTGCAACTCACTCATATACTATGTACTACACTGTGCGTTTCTTATATTCTAAGTTTTTGAGTGCAACTCACTCATATACAATGTACTACACTGTGCGTTTCTTATATTCTAAGTTTTTCAGTGCAACTCACTCATATACTATGTACTACACTGTGCGTTTCTTATATTCTAAGTTTTTCAGTGGAACTCACTCATATACTATGTACTACACTGTGCGTTTCTTATATTCTAAGTTTTTCAGTGCAACTCACTCATATACTATGTACTACACTGTGCATTTCGTGTAATGCGGGTTTTTCAGTAAATTCTAAGTTTTTCAGTGCAACTCACTCATATACTATGTACTACACTGTGCGTTTCTTATATTCTAAGTTTTTCAGTGCAACTCACTCATATACTATGTACTACACTGTGCGTTTCTTATATTCTAAGTTTTTCAGTGCAACTCACTCATATACTATGTACTACACTGTGCGTTTCTTATATTCTAAGTTTTTCAGTGCAACTCACTCATATACTATGTACTACACTGTGCGTTTCTTATATTCTAAGTTTTTCAGTGCAACTCACTCATATACTATGTACTACACTGTGCGTTTCTTATATTCTAAGTTTTTCAGTGCAACTCACTCATATACTATGTACTACACTGTGCGTTTCTTATATTCTAAGTTTTTCAGTGCAACTCACTCATATACTATGTACTACACTGTGCGTTTCTTATATTCTAAGTTTTTCAGTGCAACTCACTCATATACTATGTACTACACTGTGCGTTTCTTATATTCTAAGTTTTTCAGTGCAACTCACTCATATACTATGTACTACACTGTGCGTTTCTTATATTCTAAGTTTTTCAGTGCAACTCACTCATATACTATGTACTACACTGTGCGTTACTTATATTCTAAGTTTTTCAGTGCAACTCACTCATATACTATGTACTACACTGTGCGTTTCTTATATTCTAAGTTTTTCAGTGCAACTCACTCATATACTATGTACTACACTGTGCGTTTCTTATATTCTAAGTTTTTCAGTGCAACTCACTCATATACTATGTACTACACTGTGCGTTTCTTATATTCTAAGTTTTTCAGTGCAACTCACTCATATACTATGTACTACACTGTGCGTTTCTTATATTCTAAATTTTTCAGTGCAACTCACTCATATACTATGTACTACACTGTGCGTTTCTTATATTCTAAGTTTTTCAGTGCAACTCACTCATATACTATGTACTACACTGTGCGTTTCTTAGATTCTAAGTTTTTCAGTGCAACTCACTCATATACTATGTACTACACTGTGCATTTCGTGTAATGCGGGTTTTCAGTTAATTCTAAGTTTTTCAGTGCAACTCACTCATATACTATGTACTACACTGTGCGTTTCTTATATTCTAAGTTTTTCAGTGCAACTCACTCATATACTATGTACTACACTGTGCGTTTCTTATATTCTAAGTTTTTCAGTGCAACTCACTCATATACTATGTACTACACTGTGCGTTTCTTATATTCTAAGTTTTTCAGTGCAACTCACTCATATACTATGTACTACACTGTGCGTTTCTTATATTCTAAGTTTTTCAGTGCAACTCACTCATATACTATGTACTACACTGTGCATTTCGTGTAATGCGGGTTTTTCAGTAAATTCTAAGTTTTTCAGTGCAACTCACTCATATACTATATACTACACTGTGCGTTTCTTATATTCTAAGTTTTTCAGTGCAACTCACTCATATACTATGTACTACACTGTGCGTTTCTTATATTCTAAGTTTTTGAGTGCAACTCACTCATATACTATGTACTACACTGTGCGTTTCTTATATTCTAAGTTTTTGAGTGCAACTCACTCATATACTATGTACTACACTGTGCGTTTCTTATATTCTAAGTTTTTCAGTGCAACTCACTCATATACTATGTACTACACTGTGCGTTTCTTATATTCTAAGTTTTTCAGTGCAACTCACTCATATACTATGTACTACACTGTGCGTTTCTTATATTCTAAGTTTTTCAGTGCAACTCACTCATATACTATGTACTACACTGTGCGTGTCTTATATTCTAAGTTTTCCAGTGCAACTCACTCATATACTATGTACTACACTGTGCGTTTCTGATATTCTAAGTTTTTCAGTGCAACTCACTCATATACTATGTACTACACTGTGCGTTTCTTATATTCTAAGTTTTTCAGTGCAAACTCACTCATATACTATGTACTACACTGTGCGTTTCTTATATTCTAAGTTTTTCAGTGCAACTCACTCATATACTATGTACTACACTGTGCGTTTCTTATATTCTAAGTTTTTGAGTGCAACTCACTCATATACAATGTACTACACTGTGCGTTTCTTATATTCTAAGTTTTTCAGTGCAACTCACTCATATACTATGTACTACACTGTGCGTTTCTTATATTCTAAGTTTTTCAGTGGAACTCACTCATATACTATGTACTACACTGTGCGTTTCTTATATTCTAAGTTTTTCAGTGCAACTCACTCATATACTATGTACTACACTGTGCATTTCGTGTAATGCGGGTTTTTCAGTAAATTCTAAGTTTTTCAGTGCAACTCACTCATATACTATGTACTACACTGTGCGTTTCTTATATTCTAAGTTTTTCAGTGCAACTCACTCATATACTATGTACTACACTGTGCGTTTCTTATATTCTAAGTTTTTCAGTGCAACTCACTCATATACTATGTACTACACTGTGCGTTTCTTATATTCTAAGTTTTTCAGTGCAACTCACTCATATACTATGTACTACACTGTGCGTTTCTTATATTCTAAGTTTTTCAGTGCAACTCACTCATATACTATGTACTACACTGTGCGTTTCTTATATTCTAAGTTTTTCAGTGCAACTCACTCATATACTATGTACTACACTGTGCGTTTCTTATATTCTAAGTTTTTCAGTGCAACTCACTCATATACTATGTACTACACTGTGCGTTTCTTATATTCTAAGTTTTTCAGTGCAACTCACTCATATACTATGTACTACACTGTGCGTTTCTTATATTCTAAGTTTTTCAGTGCAACTCACTCATATACTATGTACTACACTGTGCGTTTCTTATATTCTAAGTTTTTCAGTGCAACTCACTCATATACTATGTACTACACTGTGCGTTTCTTATATTCTAAGTTTTTCAGTGCAACTCACTCATATACTATGTACTACACTGTGCGTTTCTTATATTCTAAGTTTTTCAGTGCAACTCACTCATATACTATGTACTACACTGTGCGTTTCTTATATTCTAAGTTTTTCAGTGCAACTCACTCATATACTATGTACTACACTGTGCGTTTCTTATATTCTAAGTTTTTCAGTGCAACTCACTCATATACTATGTACTACACTGTGCGTTTCTTATATTCTAAGTTTTTCAGTGCAACTCACTCATATACTATGTACTACACTGTGCGTTTCTTATATTCTAAGTTTTTCAGTGCAACTCACTCATATACTATGTACTACACTGTGCGTTTCTTATATTCTAAGTTTTTCAGTGCAACTCACTCATATACTATGTACTACACTGTGCGTTACTTATATTCTAAGTTTTTCAGTGCAACTCACTCATATACTATGTACTACACTGTGCGTTTCTTATATTCTAAGTTTTTCAGTGCAACTCACTCATATACTATGTACTACACTGTGCGTTTCTTATATTCTAAGTTTTTCAGTGCAACTCACTCATATACTATGTACTACACTGTGCATTTCGTGTAATGCGGGTTTTTCAGTAAATTCTAAGTTTTTCAGTGCAACTCACTCATATACTATATACTACACTGTGCGTTTCTTATATTCTAAGTTTTTCAGTGCAACTCACTCATATACTATGTACTACACTGTGCGTTTCTTATATTCTAAGTTTTTGAGTGCAACTCACTCATATACTATGTACTACACTGTGCGTTTCTTATATTCTAAGTTTTTGAGTGCAACTCACTCATATACTATGTACTACACTGTGCGTTTCTTATATTCTAAGTTTTTCAGTGCAACTCACTCATATACTATGTACTACACTGTGCGTTTCTTATATTCTAAGTTTTTCAGTGCAACTCACTCATATACTATGTACTACACTGTGCGTTTCTTATATTCTAAGTTTTTCAGTGCAACTCACTCATATACTATGTACTACACTGTGCGTTTCTTATATTCTAAGTTTTCCAGTGCAACTCACTCATATACTATGTACTACACTGTGCGTTTCTGATATTCTAAGTTTTTCAGTGCAACTCACTCATATACTATGTACTACACTGTGCGTTTCTTATATTCTAAGTTTTTCAGTGCAACTCACTCATATACTATGTACTACACTGTGCGTTTCTTATATTCTAAGTTTTTCAGTGCAACTCAATCATATACTATGTACTACACTGTGCGTTTCTTATATTCTAAGTTTTTCAGTGCAACTCACTCATATACTATGTACTACACTGTGCGTTTCTTATATTCTAGAGTTTTTCAGTGCAACTCACTCATATACTATGTACTACACTGTGCGTTTCTTATATTCTAAGTTTTTCAGTGCAACTCACTCATATACTATGTACTACACTGTGCGTTTCTTATATTCTAAGTTTTTCAGTGCAACTCACTCATATACTATGTACTACACTGTGCGTTTCTTTTATTCTAAGTTTTTCAGTGCAATTCACTCATATACTATGTACTACACTGTGCGTTTCTTATATTCTAAGTTTTTCAGTGCAACTCACTCATATACTATGTACTACACTGTGCGTTTCTTATATTCTAAGTTTTTCAGTGCAACTCACTCATATACTATGTACTACACTGTGCGTTTCTTATATTCTAAGTTTTTCAGTGCAACTCACTCATATACTATGTACTACACTGTGCGTTTCTTATATTCTAAGTTTTCCAGTGCAACTCACTCATATACTATGTACTACACTGTGCGTTTCTGATATTCTAAGTTTTTCAGTGCAACTCACTCATATACTATGTACTACACTGTGCGTTTCTTATATTCTAAGTTTTTCAGTGCAACTCACTCATATACTATGTACTACACTGTGCGTTTCTTATATTCTAAGTTTTTCAGTGCAACTCACTCATATACTATGTACTACACTGTGCATTTCGTGTAATGCGGGTTTTTCAGTAAATTCTAAGTTTTTCAGTGCAACTCACTCATATACTATATACTACACTGTGCGTTTCTTATATTCTAAGTTTTTCAGTGCAACTCACTCATATACTATGTACTACACTGTGCGTTTCTTATATTCTAAGTTTTAGTGCAACTCACTCATATACTATGTACTACACTGTGCGTTTCTTATATTCTAAGTTTTTGAGTGCAACTCACTCATATACTATGTACTACACTGTGCGTTTCTTATATTCTAAGTTTTTCAGTGCAACTCACTCATATACTATGTACTACACTGTGCGTTTCTTATATTCTAAGTTTTTCAGTGCAACTCACTCATATACTATGTACTACACTGTGCGTTTCTTATATTCTAAGTTTTTCAGTGCAACTCACTCATATACTATGTACTACACTGTGCGTTTCTTATATTCTAAGTTTTCCAGTGCAACTCACTCATATACTATGTACTACACTGTGCGTTTCTGATATTCTAAGTTTTTCAGTGCAACTCACTCATATACTATGTACTACACTGTGCGTTTCTTATATTCTAAGTTTTTCAGTGCAACTCACTCATATACTATGTACTACACTGTGCGTTTCTTATATTCTAAGTTTTTCAGTGCAACTCACTCATATACTATGTACTACACTGTGCGTTTCTTATATTCTAAGTTTTTGAGTGCAACTCACTCATATACAATGTACTACACTGTGCGTTTCTTATATTCTAAGTTTTTCAGTGCAACTCACTCATATACTATGTACTACACTGTGCGTTTCTTATATTCTAAGTTTTTCAGTGGAACTCACTCATATACTATGTACTACACTGTGCGTTTCTTATATTCTAAGTTTTTCAGTGCAACTCACTCATATACTATGTACTACACTGTGCATTTCGTGTAATGCGGGTTTTTCAGTAAATTCTAAGTTTTTCAGTGCAACTCACTCATATACTATGTACTACACTGTGCGTTTCTTATATTCTAAGTTTTTCAGTGCAACTCACTCATATACTATGTACTACACTGTGCGTTTCTTATATTCTAAGTTTTTCAGTGCAACTCACTCATATACTATGTACTACACTGTGCGTTTCTTATATTCTAAGTTTTTCAGTGCAACTCACTCATATACTATGTACTACACTGTGCGTTTCTTATATTCTAAGTTTTTCAGTGCAACTCACTCATATACTATGTACTACACTGTGCGTTTCTTATATTCTAAGTTTTTCAGTGCAACTCACTCATATACTATGTACTACACTGTGCGTTTCTTATATTCTAAGTTTTTCAGTGCAACTCACTCATATACTATGTACTACACTGTGCGTTTCTTATATTCTAAGTTTTTCAGTGCAACTCACTCATATACTATGTACTACACTGTGCGTTTCTTATATTCTAAGTTTTTCAGTGCAACTCACTCATATACTATGTACTACACTGTGCGTTTCTTATATTCTAAGTTTTTCAGTGCAACTCACTCATATACTATGTACTACACTGTGCGTTTCTTATATTCTAAGTTTTTCAGTGCAACTCACTCATATACTATGTACTACACTGTGCGTTTCTTATATTCTAAGTTTTTCAGTGCAACTCACTCATATACTATGTACTACACTGTGCGTTTCTTATATTCTAAGTTTTTCAGTGCAACTCACTCATATACTATGTACTACACTGTGCATTTCGTGTAATGCGGGTTTTTCAGTAAATTCTAAGTTTTTCAGTGCAACTCACTCATATACTATATACTACACTGTGCGTTTCTTATATTCTAAGTTTTTCAGTGCAACTCACTCATATACTATGTACTACACTGTGCGTTTCTTATATTCTAAGTTTTTGAGTGCAACTCACTCATATACTATGTACTACACTGTGCGTTTCTTATATTCTAAGTTTTTGAGTGCAACTCACTCATATACTATGTACTACACTGTGCGTTTCTTATATTCTAAGTTTTTCAGTGCAACTCACTCATATACTATGTACTACACTGTGCGTTTCTTATATTCTAAGTTTTTCAGTGCAACTCACTCATATACTATGTACTACACTGTGCGTTTCTTATATTCTAAGTTTTTCAGTGCAACTCACTCATATACTATGTACTACACTGTGCGTTTCTTATATTCTAAGTTTTCCAGTGCAACTCACTCATATACTATGTACTACACTGTGCGTTTCTGATATTCTAAGTTTTTCAGTGCAACTCACTCATATACTATGTACTACACTGTGCGTTTCTTATATTCTAAGTTTTTCAGTGCAACTCACTCATATACTATGTACTACACTGTGCGTTTCTTATATTCTAAGTTTTTCAGTGCAACTCAATCATATACTATGTACTACACTGTGCGTTTCTTATATTCTAAGTTTTTCAGTGCAACTCACTCATATACTATGTACTACACTGTGCGTTTCTTATATTCTAGAGTTTTTCAGTGCAACTCACTCATATACTATGTACTACACTGTGCGTTTCTTATATTCTAAGTTTTTCAGTGCAACTCACTCATATACTATGTACTACACTGTGCGTTTCTTATATTCTAAGTTTTTCAGTGCAACTCACTCATATACTATGTACTACACTGTGCGTTTCTTTTATTCTAAGTTTTTCAGTGCAACTCACTCATATACTATGTACTACACTGTGCGTTTCTTATATTCTAAGTTTTTCAGTGCAACTCACTCATATACTATGTACTACACTGTGCGTTTCTTATATTCTAAGTTTTTCAGTGCAACTCACTCATATACTATGTACTACACTGTGCGTTTCTTATATTCTAAGTTTTTCAGTGCAACTCACTCATATACTATGTACTACACTGTGCGTTTCTTATATTCTAAGTTTTTCAGTGCAACTCACTCATATACTATGTACTACACTGTGCGTTTCTTATATTCTAAGTTTTCAGTGCAACTCACTCATATACTATGTACTACACTGTGCGTTTCTTATATTCTAAGTTTTTCAGTGCAACTCACTCATATACTATGTACTACACTGTGCGTTTCTTATATTCTAAGTTTTTCAGTGCAACTCACTCATATACTATGTACTACACTGTGCGTTTCTTATATTCTAAGTTTTTCAGTGCAACTCACTCATATACTATGTACTACACTGTGCGTTTCTTATATTCTAAGTTTTTCAGTGCAACTCACTCATATACTATGTACTACACTGTGCGTTTCTTATATTCTAAGTTTTCAGTGCAACTCACTCATATACTATGTACTACACTGTGCGTTTCTTATATTCTAAGTTTTTCAGTGCAACTCACTCATATACTATGTACTACACTGTGCGTTTCTTATATTCTAAGTTTTTCAGTGCAACTCACTCATATACTATGTACTACACTGTGCGTTTCTTATATTCTAAGTTTTTCAGTGCAACTCACTCATATACTATGTACTACACTGTGCGTTTCTTATATTCTAAGTTTTTCAGTGCAACTCACTCATATACTATGTACTACACTGTGCGTTTCTTATATTCTAAGTTTTTCAGTGCAACTCACTCATATACTATGTACTACACTGTGCGTTTCTTATATTCTAAGTTTTTCAGTGCAACTCACTCATATACTATGTACTACACTGTGCGTTTCTTATATTCTAAGTTTTTCAGTGCAACTCACTCATATACTATGTACTACACTGTGCGTTTCTTATATTCTAAGTTTTTCAGTGCAACTCACTCATATACTATGTACTACACTGTGCGTTTCTTATATTCTAAGTTTTTCAGTGCAACTCACTCATATACTATGTACTACACTGTGCGTTTCTTATATTCTAAGTTTTTCAGTGCAACTCACTCATATACTATGTACTACACTGTGCGTTTCTTATATTCTAAGTTTTTCAGTGCAACTCACTCATATACTATGTACTACACTGTGCGTTTCTTATATTCTAAGTTTTTCAGTGCAACTCACTCATATACTATGTACTACACTGTGCGTTTCTTATATTCTAAGTTTTTCAGTGCAACTCACTCATATACTATGTACTACACTGTGCGTTTCTTATATTCTAAGTTTTTCAGTGCAACTCACTCATATACTATGTACTACACTGTGCGTTTCTTATATTCTAAGTTTTTCAGTGCAACTCACTCATATACTATGTACTACACTGTGCGTTTCTTATATTCTAAGTTTTTCAGTGCAACTCACTCATATACTATGTACTACACTGTGCGTTTCTTATATTCTAAGTTTTTCAGTGCAACTCACTCATATACTATGTACTACACTGTGCGTTTCTTATATTCTAAGTTTTTCAGTGCAACTCACTCATATACTATGTACTACACTGTGCGTTTCTTATATTCTAAGTTTTTCAGTGCAACTCACTCATATACTATGTACTACACTGTGCGTTTCTTATATTCTAAGTTTTTCAGTGCAACTCACTCATATACTATGTACTACACTGTGCGTTTCTTATATTCTAAGTTTTTCAGTGCAACTCACTCATATACTATGTACTACACTGTGCGTTTCTTATATTCTAAGTTTTTCAGTGCAACTCACTCATATACTATGTACTACACTGTGCGTTTCTTATATTCTAAGTTTTTCAGTGCAACTCACTCATATACTATGTACTACACTGTGCGTTTCTTATATTCTAAGTTTTTCAGTGCAACTCACTCATATACTATGTACTACACTGTGCGTTTCTTATATTCTAAGTTTTTCAGTGCAACTCACTCATATACTATGTACTACACTGTGCGTTTCTTATATTCTAAGTTTTTCAGTGCAACTCACTCATATACTATGTACTACACTGTGCGTTTCTTATATTCTAAGTTTTTCAGTGCAACTCACTCATATACTATGTACTACACTGTGCGTTTCTTATATTCTAAGTTTTTCAGTGCAACTCACTCATATACTATGTACTACACTGTGCGTTTCTTATATTCTAAGTTTTTCAGTGCAACTCACTCATATACTATGTACTACACTGTGCGTTTCTTATATTCTAAGTTTTTCAGTGCAACTCACTCATATACTATGTACTACACTGTGCGTTTCTTATATTCTAAGTTTTTCAGTGCAACTCACTCATATACTATGTACTACACTGTGCGTTTCTTATATTCTAAGTTTTTCAGTGCAACTCACTCATATACTATGTACTACACTGTGCGTTTCTTATATTCTAAGTTTTTCAGTGCAACTCACTCATATACTATGTACTACACTGTGCGTTTCTTATATTCTAAGTTTTTCAGTGCAACTCACTCATATACTATGTACTACACTGTGCGTTTCTTATATTCTAAGTTTTTCAGTGCAACTCACTCATATACTATGTACTACACTGTGCGTTTCTTATATTCTAAGTTTTTCAGTGCAACTCACTCATATACTATGTACTACACTGTGCGTTTCTTATATTCTAAGTTTTTCAGTGCAACTCACTCATATACTATGTACTACACTGTGCGTTTCTTATATTCTAAGTTTTTCAGTGCAACTCACTCATATACTATGTACTACACTGTGCGTTTCTTATATTCTAAGTTTTTCAGTGCAACTCACTCATATACTATGTACTACACTGTGCGTTTCTTATATTCTAAGTTTTTCAGTGCAACTCACTCATATACTATGTACTACACTGTGCGTTTCTTATATTCTAAGTTTTTCAGTGCAACTCACTCATATACTATGTACTACACTGTGCGTTTCTTATATTCTAAGTTTTTCAGTGCAACTCACTCATATACTATGTACTACACTGTGCGTTTCTTATATTCTAAGTTTTTCAGTGCAACTCACTCATATACTATGTACTACACTGTGCGTTTCTTATATTCTAAGTTTTTCAGTGCAACTCACTCATATACTATGTACTACACTGTGCGTTTCTTATATTCTAAGTTTTTCAGTGCAACTCACTCATATACTATGTACTACACTGTGCGTTTCTTATATTCTAAGTTTTTCAGTGCAACTCACTCATATACTATGTACTACACTGTGCGTTTCTTATATTCTAAGTTTTTCAGTGCAACTCACTCATATACTATGTACTACACTGTGCGTTTCTTATATTCTAAGTTTTTCAGTGCAACTCACTCATATACTATGTACTACACTGTGCGTTTCTTATATTCTAAGTTTTTCAGTGCAACTCACTCATATACTATGTACTACACTGTGCGTTTCTTATATTCTAAGTTTTTCAGTGCAACTCACTCATATACTATGTACTACACTGTGCGTTTCTTATATTCTAAGTTTTTCAGTGCAACTCACTCATATACTATGTACTACACTGTGCGTTTCTTATATTCTAAGTTTTTCAGTGCAACTCACTCATATACTATGTACTACACTGTGCGTTTCTTATATTCTAAGTTTTTCAGTGCAACTCACTCATATACTATGTACTACACTGTGCGTTTCTTATATTCTAAGTTTTTCAGTGCAACTCACTCATATACTATGTACTACACTGTGCGTTTCTTATATTCTAAGTTTTTCAGTGCAACTCACTCATATACTATGTACTACACTGTGCGTTTCTTATATTCTAAGTTTTTCAGTGCAACTCACTCATATACTATGTACTACACTGTGCGTTTCTTATATTCTAAGTTTTTCAGTGCAACTCACTCATATACTATGTACTACACTGTGCGTTTCTTATATTCTAAGTTTTTCAGTGCAACTCACTCATATACTATGTACTACACTGTGCGTTTCTTATATTCTAAGTTTTTCAGTGCAACTCACTCATATACTATGTACTACACTGTGCGTTTCTTATATTCTAAGTTTTTCAGTGCAACTCACTCATATACTATGTACTACACTGTGCGTTTCTTATATTCTAAGTTTTTCAGTGCAACTCACTCATATACTATGTACTACACTGTGCGTTTCTTATATTCTAAGTTTTTCAGTGCAACTCACTCATATACTATGTACTACACTGTGCGTTTCTTATATTCTAAGTTTTTCAGTGCAACTCACTCATATACTATGTACTACACTGTGCGTTTCTTATATTCTAAGTTTTTCAGTGCAACTCACTCATATACTATGTACTACACTGTGCGTTTCTTATATTCTAAGTTTTTCAGTGCAACTCACTCATATACTATGTACTACACTGTGCGTTTCTTATATTCTAAGTTTTTCAGTGCAACTCACTCATATACTATGTACTACACTGTGCGTTTCTTATATTCTAAGTTTTTCAGTGCAACTCACTCATATACTATGTACTACACTGTGCGTTTCTTATATTCTAAGTTTTTCAGTGCAACTCACTCATATACTATGTACTACACTGTGCGTTTCTTATATTCTAAGTTTTTCAGTGCAACTCACTCATATACTATGTACTACACTGTGCGTTTCTTATATTCTAAGTTTTTCAGTGCAACTCACTCATATACTATGTACTACACTGTGCGTTTCTTATATTCTAAGTTTTTCAGTGCAACTCACTCATATACTATGTACTACACTGTGCGTTTCTTATATTCTAAGTTTTTCAGTGCAACTCACTCATATACTATGTACTACACTGTGCGTTTCTTATATTCTAAGTTTTTCAGTGCAACTCACTCATATACTATGTACTACACTGTGCGTTTCTTATATTCTAAGTTTTTCAGTGCAACTCACTCATATACTATGTACTACACTGTGCGTTTCTTATATTCTAAGTTTTTCAGTGCAACTCACTCATATACTATGTACTACACTGTGCGTTTCTTATATTCTAGTTTTTCAGTGCAACTCAATCATATACTATGTACTACACTGTGCGTTTCTTATATTCTAAGTTTTTCAGTGCAACACTCAACTCAGAAATATACTATGTACTACACTGTGCGTTTCCTTATATTCTAAGTTTT